>NC_135500.1:173165919-173210919 GCF_052857255.1 Amblyomma americanum | reverse complement strand
ACCTTAAAGCATGGTCGCGCCGTGTGCTCAAAAGGAAGCAGGACATGAGTTCGCCAGCGGAAGGGCGCTTAATTGGTTGCCTTCATGCATACGAACTTGCGCCATAACTTTCAAACCCATCAAAACTTCGTTGCTTCAAGCCAAAAAGATTGATCATTAAGCTATAATAAATTGAATGCGCCTTAATTTACCTAAATTAACCATTAAAATACTTTTAAGTATCGCTAGCATTCATGAAAAAATTCGGGATCACTGCGGCCACACCCCTTGGCGTAATTGAAGGCAACCATGCGCCATGCCGCCGGCCAACTAAACATAACCTGCGTTCTTGGAGGACACGGCGAGACCATGCATGCTTCAAGGAGAGTTTAGACCTGATAATTATTCCGTTTGGGTGCCTGATCGGTAAATAAGCTTGCGAAATATAGTTGGGATGCTTATTTAGTTCTTAACGGGTTAACCCCCTTTGGTATGATGCAATAACGCACGAACGCCCATGTGCGCCAGAGCGCCTCGTCACGCACGCACACGATATTTTTTCAAATAGGAGGAGCGCGGTGACATGTTACATGCCGCCGCTCTGAGATAGCAGATGCAGGCATTTTGAGTGGCTATCGATTTCGAAGCAGAGGCGCTGCTATATCAGTGGCCAGAGTTATGAGGTTTTAACATCCCAAGGCAACCTGACCTGACCTCACCTAACCTAGCCTAACCTAACCTAGCCTAACATAGCCTAGCCTAACCTAACCTAACCTATAGGCCACCAGAAATGCTACTAATTCTGCAATTTTCAATGCAAGGCTAATCTTGCCTTCTTCTTAAAGGGACACTGAGGAGAAATTGAAGTTGGCTTGTATCCATAGAATAGCAGCTCCTGATCACAAAAATGCCGCTCTTCCTGAAAACAAAGCTCTTGTAATGTAGAAAATAGCAAGAACCAAAATACAGGTATCGCCGCCACAGGCCAATCTCGCAAGTACAAGCGTGATGCCTTCCTAGGACAAGAGGTGCCACCTTGGAGGAATTTTCCTTACTTCATGGACGTCACGAGTCTTTGAGGCTGGCAAAGGAATTGCGCACCGCACCGCTAGCCGGTCAGAAATCACGGAGTCTGCGTTTACGTCACGTTTCACGTCACTCCTTTTTGTGACGTCATAAGAGTTGCCGTGGCGTCATAAGAGTTCCCTGAGTTTGAATCAGGACGGCGGGAAAACCTTTTTCAACTTCGAATCCAAATTTCTTTGAAATAAATGCATCTTTCGCGCCCGGACAAGCGGCAACAAATTCATGAAATGCCGAACTATCAAATTTTGCTAGCAAAAAAAAAATTGACAGAGTTCTCCTCAGTGTCCCTTTAACAACACCATCACTACTGCCACAACATCTACATGTCCTTGACCAGAAGTGAAATGTTCATTTATGTTACTGTCTTAAAGGAAGTAGTACAAACTTTTTTCTTCACAAAAAGTACATTTCTTGAGTTATCATTTACCCTAACAGAAAATTTCAAGGCTATTCAGTAATTGCCAGGCAATGGCCTAAAAATTTGAGAATGCGCCTTGCATGTGGATTGTACCGGGTTCAATTTCTGCTGGGTAGGCACCAGCTTTTATGGCACCAAACGCTTTGTAAAAGAGTCTTTGACAAGAAAATATCTTCAACAGGCTGGTGATCGATTCATTCCGCTATGCAAAAACTTAAATCTGCTTTGTGCGATTGTGCTGACCTACGCAAAATAAAATTTACATGCTGCAGTAGAAAGCTGTACGTTACATAGCTCATGTTGGTTTACTTTGCACATAGCAGAGCCATCAAATATAAAAAAACAAATTTTCTCACCGTGACCACATATCTTTCAACTGCTGCCCCTCAAGCCAACCTCAGCACCATAAATAAATTTTGAAAACAATTATACTGCCACCTTCGCTTCAGCCTTACAGAACTTGGCTGACAAATGATACATTATGCAGCCCCATGATTAATAAAGAAACTGAATTCAACAGGTTTTTCAGTACAAAAGTCTAGTCTGTGAACACTCTAATATTCTCTGTAGGTGTCTTTCTATTTCCCTAGTGTTAGCATGTGATATGTGCATTCTGGTTTCCATGTGTCCTTTGGTAAGGAAATGTGCTATGTGTTTTAGTGAACATCCATGAATGTTAACCATTAGTGGTTGCATCTGACACTTTTGTCTCTCTCTTCTCCTTCGTGCTCTGTACGTAATTTTTTTTCCTTTACTACTTGCACTTGCTGTATGGCCTCCCCATATCATTGCAATGTAACTAAATATAACTCGGCTTAACTGTCCTACCACAATGCAACATACCTGATACAGAAGGCTCAGTAGTCTTATAAGCTAATACAGCACATGCTGCCGATACTGGCTTGCATCAGACCCATACAGAGCTCTGGTATGATTCATATGAAATTATAAAGCATTCTGACATGCAGACCAAACGACATAAACTATTCAGAATTGTTTATAAGTGTTGCATTCACATTGTGTTTAGAGCACATTCGGAATTGTGCTTGATATATATGTAGTGTTAAAGGGCGACTGCACCACTTTTTAAGACTTCCCCACTATTCAAGGATTCAAATCTTTTTTGGCTGTAGGTAATTAGCATGCCAAGAGTTTTGGCGCTAGCATTTAAAATAGGAATGTAATCGACGGTTAAATTTTAGACTTCACCTCATAACAACAAAAGAGTGCAGAGAAGCTTGGTGTGAGGTGACGGAAGGTAAGATTTAAAATTTCCGCTATCGTCGACCACATCCTGCGCTGCCTTTGCTGGAATTTGATTTTTTTTTTTCCTTGAAAGCAAGCGTTTATGTATTGGAAATGTACCAGTACCTTCGATGAAGTCAGGATGCGCACCCCTCTTGGTGCTGTGCGCTGCGAAGAAGCTTGAAGGCCATCAGGATTTTTGACAGCAATTAGTCAGCATTTAAAGTGCTGGCCCAAAAGGTCTTTGCATGCTTCATCTTCAAGCTTCATACATTAGACCTCTTTAAGATCGTCAATTTCAAAAACCTATGCAGTTGCCCTTTAAATGTCAAATTTGGCTAGTTTATGAAACATGTTATATTTCTGCCATTAAAATGCAAATGCTTACAATCATCTGCTGCCTGGAGTCTCCCCTGCTAGCAAGTAAAGCTAGCTCATAGGACCATGTTTTTTCTAGGCATAGAACATTCATCCTTCGAAGCATCTGAAGTCACATCATTAGCCGAACTCCGTCCATTGCAAGATGACGGCCTCTCCAATAACCCTCCTGTTTACCATGTCCTCTTATTCTTCTTGTGGCCACCCTGCAATCTTCCTAATCTTATCCATTCACCTGACTCTTTGATATGCCCGTCTTGTCTTGGAATACATTCCTTTAGTATAATGGATCATCAGTTATCTGTTTTCTCCACATTACATGATGACTATGTCATGTGCCTGTGGATGCTGAAGAAAATTAAACATTTTCTCTCAATTTCAGTGTCTTTCTTTTCCCACACCAAACAGGAACGATAACCTGGATGGTCTTCGTCGCAATTCACACATTAGAAGGTGGAAGTGATCTGGGCTGAACGGTGCTGCTGACGCCCAGAACTGCCAAAATTGCTTCTGTTGACAGAACGGGGGCCACAAGGGCGGGTCTATACAGATGTGGGAAGGCAACTTTCTCAAGCAAGAAATTTTACATAGGAAAACCATGCTGAACCAAAATTTTTGGATAAAAAGGTGCCAAAAATACGCAGTCCAAATGAGATTCCCACTAAAACCACCGTTCCAAGGGTGACCCATAAGTCTACCCCTGCTCGCCACATGTCCATGTCTGTAACAACTTGTACCAATGACATGCATAGCTCTTTTCGTGCCATATGTGATTTTTGTTTCAGGAAGAAGCATGGAACAAAATTTAGAAATCACAATTTTATTTTTGTCACACATAACATGATTGTTTGCACAGCAATTACAGAAGGGTATTCAGAACTAAGATTTTCTTTTTGTAGACATCAACACTTTTTCAGCATAAAGATCTTCTCTGCGTTCAAAGACAAGTGGGATGCAGATGATTCACTGAAGGTATTTAGTTTTTGGAGATTTGGGCTGAGCCTGACAAAAAAAGATTGCTTGTGCAGCTGAATTGTTCCTGCTTTAAATTTGGTGCTGCAGGCATACTTAACCGACTAAAAGTACTGCTAAGTTAGTCGTATGACCAACTGTATTTTAGGGCTCTGGGATACAGCAGAAGTGGCTTAGAGCTCAGATGTGCAAGGCATTTCCTTTGGTGTGCTCGATTCTTTCAAAGGATAATAAGGAGGAATTTAATGTACCCATGCAATTTTGTGCTCTACCTATGGCACCAGTCACCCATCATACATAGCAATTAAAACGTTTGTAAATGTTTCCTTATTCACCTATGGGAAGAATGAAGGTAAACTTCTTCGCACAAGACTAATTTCAGCTCCCTAGAAATTGGGAAAAAATTTTAATTTTAAATTGTGTGGTTTAATTTCCCTCAGTGACGCATGGGCTTTGAGGAATGCCGTAGTGGACTGGATTAATACTGACCACCTTGGGTTCTTCAGCAAATGGGCATTTCTGAATTAATCCCCCACTGAATTCCTGTCAGCATGATCAGGAGCAGAACATCAAGGCCGCTGGCGCAATGTGGCGGTTCAAATTGAAAAAGTGGACAGAACAACAGAAAAATAAAATGTTGAGAGAAGGATTTGAAGAAGAGGAAAACTTCCGAAGACACAGTTAAGAAAACGTGGTACATAGCCTTTTCTCGTTAATATCCTAGAAAACCTGCTTGAGCATTTCGAAAAGCAGGACTGAAAGCTACATTCACCCAGTCCAAGCACTTCACATCAGTGCACACATCCTTCTATGTGCAACCAAGACATGCATTTGGTGCATTTGGCTCAACGCACCATTTCCAACTATGGTTGTCACTTTCTCAGATAAGAAACAATGATCTAATTGCTGCACAAGTAAACACAAACAGTTCACAATCAAGGATGCGCAAAGGATTAGTGGGAGCCTGCCTTCGTCTGAGAAATAAGTTGAAGAGA
This sequence comes from Amblyomma americanum, assembly GCF_052857255.1. Classification (NCBI taxonomy): domain Eukaryota; kingdom Metazoa; phylum Arthropoda; class Arachnida; order Ixodida; family Ixodidae; genus Amblyomma; species Amblyomma americanum. The sequence continues at coordinate 173,205,846 of NC_135500.1, read as the reverse complement.
GACGAGAGCCTGTGGCTTTTATTGCAGGCCGCACTGCTGGAGAATTTGTTTTCAAAAACATGCGCAGGTATGCACCTCGCTTTATGTGATGGTAACCAATGAAAGCCAGATAAGCGGCCTGGCTTCAGAACTGTTCAGGTCTTTCGTATTTGTAGGCATCATATAATCTTCATAACCTCTAAAAAAAATGATACGAGAGGCACGCGCAAGGAACTTTTCATTGTTTTGCAAGCTTGAAGTGTCATAGTGCCATCGGGCACTAGAGTGCCACCGAAGCCCTGTGTGCTGTAACAAATCACACTCCATGAAATTGCTACGTGTGTCCGAAATCTCCGAGATGCTGTGAAAAGAAATTTTTTTCCCGTGTGGTACAATGGAAAGTTAACCCAGCTGAGATAGTCCTCTAATTCCACTAGCCATGCGCGGCAAAAAAAGGATGATGATGGTGACTATGGCCTTGCCCTTTGAAAGAGGTGGGTGTCGTCAGTACGGTGCCCAACCACAGTACGCAACATGTACACAACACACACAACTAATCACTCACTACACAGAATGCATACACACATGAACACATACACATCAATATGTACAACTGAAACAGAAATGACAGCAGTACATCAAGAGCTCAGTGGCTGCTGCCATTATACCCCCAACCAGTTTTTTTAGGTGCCCCTAGAATCATTCACGCATAGCACCCCACCGCTCAGCAAGGCAATTCTTGATGGCCTCCACTGGGGCTCGGATATCATGTTTGCTGCTGTGACTGCGATCCAATTCTGGCTGGGTGGGCAATGAAGAAGACTCCAGTTACTCTAGAATGTGACATTCATGGTGGACTATAGTTGCCTTGGCAGCAGAGTGCCAAGCGTTCCGTGGTTTCGTCTTTTTCCCCCACACTTTGAGCATAGCGTTCTCTGTCCACTGTCTGATGAAATCAGTGCCAGTACTGTAGGGTCTGCAGAGCCCTCCACTCTTGCCTCGAACAGGAGGCTGCTGCAACACTTATCGTAGAGCACTGTAAGCTGGGATGCCTATTTATGGAGGCTGATCTAGCCTCGTGAAGGCTGTACACAGATTTTCAGCGCATGTCTCCACTCCCAGCCACTAATATTCTGAACTCGGACAACCACCGTCTTCTTGGAATTGAGCCTCGGGTTCAGACGCGTAATATCGATCTGGCAGATGTTTTGCTAACACTGCAAATCCTAGAAGTTCACAAGTACTAGATCGTCTGCAAAGGCTAAACCCGGCAGTCAGCGGTTTTCATCCATACAGGCTGTCTAATGTAAGGCCTCAGCAGCCCTCGCTCGGAGCTACGAGTGGCGGCGACGGGCACCCTTGGCGCAGACCTTTCTTCACTGCGATGGGGCCCTTAAGACCGATCAAGGACCCGAAGTGCATGACAACGGTGTTTTCTTTACACAGGCGTCCAATATTGGCCAACAGTAGCTCCAGAAGCCTCAGGTACGACGGGGAAGTAAAAGCATGGACCCAGCATGGGGTACGTTGTCGTACGCTTGCTCGACAGAGAAAACAGCAGCACAAACCGACGGCCCGGACGAAATTCATTAGTGCCGCTGTGAGTACTGTACATGAATTTTCAGCGCGCACCTCCACTCCCAGACACTAAAACACCAGCCTCTTTTTGAAATTGAGACTCAGGTTGAGACGCATCTCATACTGGCCTTCTATCTTCGAAGGTCCGAACGAACTTCTTTTGTGCCGCTGCGAGAAGCCCACCTCATTCACGGCGTAGAAGAGGAGGAGGAAAAACATTTATTCTGCTCTAAATTGATGTAATCTTCGCGGTCTTCAGACGGCTTCCTCCGTCTTCTTCAGACAGGGTCGGTTCCCCTAGTCCAGGGCTCCGCTGAGGACTGCGGTCCAATCCACTCCACTGACAAATCCACTGACAAATCCACTCTGGATATCCAAGTTGTCGCTGGAGAGCATCCCCTCCCACTGTTCCACACTCGGGTTTTCTACTCTGGATACCTGACCATTCTTTTGACAGGAAAGGTACAGCGTCAGCTTGAACTTTGAGTCGCAACCTACCCTATCCTACTGGTCTACACAAGGGTTGCACAGCTACAAGCAAACTGAGCAAAAAAAAAAAGCCAGCAGACAGACATTTACAAATCGAAAGCAAATCCTTTATTCAACTATACCACCCCCTGAGGGCATTGAGATGCCATTTTTTTGTTTTCTTTTCTCAAACAACCAGGTTCCTTATCAAAGGAAGATAACATGGTCCTTGCTTTTTGCTGTCTCAAAAATCTTCTTGATGTTCTCGAATACATTTTGAGGCGATAAGGATGCATCAATTCTGGTGTGAAGCCCACGTTTCTGGTAATAGCCAACAAGTGGCTTCGTCATTTTGTGGTACGAGTCCAGACGTTTCTTGAGTGCTTCAGCATTGTCATCTGCTCGACGCACGAGTGGCTCACCAGTCACCTACAAGCATTTTTTACCAGATGCAGCATCACTACAGTTGCAAAAACGAATAGTTGTCAAGCTTCAGAAGCAACCAACCAATGATAAAAATACTTGGCTTTGAGAACAATCCAAGAAGTTGTATTGGTTATCAAATTCTATTCTCCTGTGTTTACAGCAGCAGTTGCACCTTTCTTTTTTTTTCCCACCATTAACATAATCCATGCTAATTTAGCAAAGCTCACAACAGCAAAGGTTTACTATCAAGTATAATAATAACAACATTCAGTCCACAACACATGCTTACAAAAACACTAAATATAAGGTATGAAAGAGTGATTAATAAACTTTTCAGCTCATTTCTGCACTACATTAATGTTAAACTGCAAGCCTCGCTTTGACGCTTTGGCCCCAGTATAGCATCACCAAATGCCCTCCTACACATCCGAGTGACCACACATTTCTGCACAGGTGCATAAAGGGGTGTATTTAGCACCTCAAGCCTCTAATGAAATGTGTGCCTTGTGCTATCGTGCAAACATCTACTATGACACAAAATGGTAATACAATCTGCTAATAAAATCCAACATAGATTGGTACCATGATTATTTTTTAAAGCCTACCTTCTTGCACTGGGCCAATAAGTATGCTAGCTAGGCCGTATCCTCATATAATTAGGAATATTATAACAAGAAGACAAAAGAAGAGACAATGTTATGTAATAAATCCATCAACACCATCCCCATGTCTGGCAATGTAACACGCAATAAAAATTTCCCTGATCTCTCTTTAAAAAGGTGCTGAGCCACCCCTTTATCAATTATGAAAAACACCTTGGAGACTGCTGAGCACTTTACAAGTGATGTCATCCTGAAGTAATTTTGCCAAAACATGCAACAGGAGCATAGAAATTTTCACACAATATATGTACCTTTCTAGTTTCCCCCACATCTGATTTGATCCTCCACTGTTTTTTTACTTCTGTGTCCAGAATAATCACTCCATATGTCTCTCTAAAAAGAAAGGTGCTGAACCACCCCTTTATCAATTATGAGAAACACGTTGGAGACTGCTGAGTACTTCCTACAGGGGCTTCAGAGCTCATCAAACAAGACAAGGTTAGCACTGTCATCATGACTTATCACAAAATCATGTAAGGGCCAGTTTTAGCAATAAAATTTCGTTATAACATTAGTTGAATTCCAAATCAATATTCTTATAACACAAATAAAGATATGCAGTTTAAAACTGGATATGAATATTTGAAATTAGTGCATTTTCTTAACATACATTTTCAGAAGTGCCAGCATACTTCAAGAAATGTCCAACCTTTCAGGTAGCACCGAACACAACAGAGTGTGCTTATATGTGGTGCTATTTGAGATGCATAACGCTGCTGATGTTTGCAGTCAGATGGGAATTAGATAAGCTAGTGCTGCAACTATCCCAACCTATGATTAAATGTCATTCAGTGGCAATGTGAAAAATCAGACATGGCAAAAGAACTTTAAACTTATTTCATGCTATTTTTTTTCCTGGCCAATTACAAGTATGAAAAACAGTAAAAAAACAAGAAACTTTGTCCTTACATCATCAGTCATATGTTTTTTAGGTGGGTGGAACGTCTCATGGTAGGACCGCCCACTAGGCACATGTGTGAGCCTGCCCGTAATGCGCTGAATGAGCAGACTGTCATCGATACCAAACTCTATGACAGAGTCTAGAGGGGTGCGCCTCTTCTCCAGCATTTCATCAAGCTGTAAGAGAAAAAGAAAACCTTTTTACAGCACAGTAATTCATAAGTACATCTACAGGTGACAGTGTTGACCCAAGGTGGATAGAGAATGACAGGAACACAGGCATGCAAAGGTCACATAAGCAATACTGTAATCTAACAACAGTAAAACAGATGGCCGAATGACAGGACAAAACCCATAAACACCAACAACCAAGACATTCAGCAACCTGGCTGGATTTATCTAGTAAGCACAAGGTGCTTATGGAATGTGGTATGCGGGTTTGAAGTCCCAAAACTGGATGTGAGCAATGAGAGAAGTGTAGTGGATGGCTCAGAATTAATTTCTGCCACCTAGGGTTCTCAAACGTCCAATGAAATCACACAGCCTAAGAGCATGTTTGCATCTTGCCCCAATCGAATTGCAGCTGCCGCAGTCAGGATTTAAACCCACTACCTTGGACTCCGTAACCAAATGCCAGACACATCATGGTGTGTACAGGTGAGAGGTTATAGATGACATAGTTTTCAACTTTTATGGCACAAATTAAGTATCTATACCAAAAGGTGTGTTTGGTATAGAAAGGTGGTGGTGCAAAATAATTATTTTTTTTTAAGGTGACAGAAACCTGGGAGGCCTCACTACACAGCCCCGACAGTAAAGTGTGAAGTGAAATCATCGGTCAAGCTCAGCCTGCTGCTGTGACCTTCAGATCCCAGCCGACGGATAGACACGCTGCAGAAGAAGACTTCCTCTGCAGTGCAGTTTTGACTGGTGGCAATATATGTTATTGCTCTCTCTCTCTCTATGTGATGTGATCGATCAGTTACTGCGCGAGAATGGCTGCAAACACACAAGGTATCTGCACACAGCACTACACTTTTAAATGGCAGCCCTCATACAGCATGCAAGTTGACGGCTCAAGCAACTACAAACAATACAAAAAACACCTGCAGCTTATGCCAACATTCTCTGCCAGAGCACATGCTAAAGGATTGAACAGCACAAATGAACTTCTTTACAGTAGTTTTTGCATCATAAATGCATAAAGGATGAAATGCCAAATGCCCAAACTTGGACAAACTGAAAACAAAGCAATTGCAAGCAACAATTTTACTGCAGTAAAATAGCAACCTTTCTGCAGCATTACTGAATGTATGGTCCGGCTGTGCAACTTTGCACATAAGCTTACAGAATAGTTTTCAGCACATGCACTGCACATGACTCAGAGCTGCAGGCCACCTCAATGAATGTGTGTTATATGCTACTTCAACCAAATACCTATAGTCGAATACGACTAAAGAACGAAGTAGCTTTTTCCCTATAAAGGGCCCTCTTCCAGCCAATGGCATCGGCCAATTCTCATGAACCTGCTAGCTTTACAATGCAGGGAGGGGACTATCCCCCGACCACGGAGAGAGGGGATTGTTCCCTTCCATCTGCTTTGTTCTTGAGTTGTATTCGACTGCAGCAAGAAACAGCCAGCAATTTGTTTAAGTTGAGAGAGGCAAGGATTGCTATACCCACAGCTAGGAAGCCTAACTTCAATAAAATGAGGTAATAAGCGTGCAAGTCGAAGTAATTAAGGGAAATTATTTTGAATCACTCGATCCATTAATTCCTTGCAACAAGGTTTAGTTAAATGGGAACTGTAGTGAAGAACATTTGAATGTGGTGCCCGCACACATGTTAAGGTCCAGCACTTAATTTGCAGAGAATCTGCAGTGACTGTGTAGCACCTTCTCAGCCTGAACGATGGTGCGAGGGAAACCATCCAGGAGGAAGCCATTGCGGCACTCTGGCTTGTCCAAGTTTTTGGCCACCATCTCAATGACCACATCATCACTGACGAGCTGCCCACTGTCCATGGTGGCCTTTAGCCGCTTTCCAAGTTCAGAGCCCGAGCTTATCTCACTCCGCAGCAAGTCCCCTGGAATAAAACTATGTCAGGGTGTTGCAGCTCAAAGATAGTGCAAACTACAAGTTCCCTGAGTATTATTATTTTGAGGTTCTATGCTCATTTAGGCAAGGTGACGTTCCCAAAGAGGCATGGTGATAAAATTGCACAGGCATCTGGATTACTACTGTCTGCTATCCCTGCAAGACAGGGTTTCATCCACAATTATTGCCCCACTATAGCATGTAATCTCTATGGCATGAGGAGGAGGCCAATTCAGTGCAGCATAGAACACAGTTTTAAGGAAGAACACCCATACAACATAGAAACAAAAAATCACATTTTAAACCTCTTAATATGAACATATGGTGCTAAGACAGGTAATACGTACCACACAATCAGACAATTTCAAACGATAAATATTTTCGTTCGACTTGAGTTAGTGCAAATATTGACGTGGCTCACGAATCTGGCGAACCATGTTGCACCAACAGCAAAGCACAATGCATTTGACCACTGGGATGGAGGATGGGCAGTATATTGCAAGTGTCAATAAGTTATAGCCGCTGCCTCCAAAAGCAGGCAAGGTTGAGTCCAATTAGACAAAAAATTGCAGTGGGCGAATAGTGGTTAAAGAGAAACACAAATAACGCCAACTAAATACCAGAAGTCAGCTCTGTCAAAGCAGCCAGATATTAAGACAAACTAAAGTTCTTGTGGCCCGTGACTAGATTTGTGCCTGGCGCTATTTAAATCGCAGCACTCACCGGTAGCCAAGTGGCAAACGCAGTACTCCTCCTTTAACTTCGGAGCCTGCGGAAAACAAACACGGCATGATTATTTGTGCCATTCGTTCTCTCCAATACAACAATTTACCTGCGTGCCCTTGCCAGACCCCGGTGGACCTAAGAGGACAGCGTTGATACCTTTCCTGCTCCGGTTTTCATTCGGCACGTAACTGCCAGCGTACAGATGTTCGGACTCTTTTCTGTTTAGTAAGGGGGCCATGTCCAGTACACGTGGATCTTGACCTCAATAGACTGTTCACGAAACAATGTAGCGGTCCCGACACTTGCCCTTAGCGCCGGCTGCAACCGATCACCGATTCTTGCCACCGGGCCGCCGACTACCTCGCCACCTCGCACCACTAGGAAGGGAAAGAGAGCGAGGCAAGGGCTCGCACCGCTAGCGAGCGTAGTCGTCAGAGGAAAGATAACCTATCAATGAAAAAAATAAAAAGAAAGCTGCTATGCGGTTGTCGATTGTGCTGCTGCGCAGTGAAGACTGCTTTTTGTGCAAAACCTGTTAAACATCGTCAGATAGGCGCGCCGTAACTGCGCGGTACTTACTGAGCTGAAATTAGCCTCAAGCAACGCTAATTCGTTGCTTAGTGTACTCCATATTTCACTTCGCAGCTGTTTACCATCTCAATTTCCTTTACGTCGTTTCCGCCTGCTCGAAACTGGAATAAAACACGTGGTGCAGAGTGGTGCAGACCGTGACTATGGTCCTGTGTCTTGGCGCTGCACGTTAACCCAACTGCTTTTTAACGTTCTGTTTGAAGTGCTCCAGCTACAAAACAATTTAATTGGCAAGTACAACGCTTTCTACAAATTTCTGCGCTGAATTTTGTGTGAGCGATGCCGAAGAAATCTGTTGTCATTCGATCCAAAACGCAATGGAAGCCGGTTCAAATAGACGCTGCAACCCTTCAAGGCGCTGAGTGGGAAGGCTTCTCAGGCCTTGAAGAACTCTCAGGTTATGACATTTTGCGTCAAGATGACCCTTCAAGGCAGTCTCAAGATGCATCCGACGCCTCTGCTAAGAAAAAGAAACGAAAACGGAAGCGCGATGGTAAACCGGCGGGAGCCAGAACTGCCATAACTGCGGAAAAATCAACAGTGTTGCCTCATGAAGACGAACCGTCCAATGACGCTCAAGACGACGCGTGCCCGGACGTGCCCAAAAAGTCGAGGTGTGAGGACATGTCTGCCTGGCTCAATTGCTATGTCCCCGAGCCAGTGCTGAGAGCATTGGCCGAACTGAAGTTCACTGAGCCCACTGAAATACAGGCGCAGACCTTGCCAGCTGCGATACGTGATCACCTGGACATCATGGGGGCTGCGGAGACCGGCAGCGGCAAAACACTTGCATTCGGTATTCCGCTTCTGCACCACATCATGGAACGCAAGTCGCGGCAGCCTGAAGAGTGCGCTTCGAAGGCCATGCCCCTTCAAGCTCTGGTGTTGACGCCCACGAGAGAGCTGGCCATTCAGGTAACTCGGCATCTTCAAGATGTGGCCAAATACACAAACGTGCGCATCGTAAATGTTGTGGGCGGCCTTTCGGCGGAAAAGCAGCTGAGACTGCTTAAGCGGAAACCAGAGATTGTGGTGGCCACTCCTGGTCGTCTTTGGGAGCTTGTTGACCAGGGAGCGCCCCACGTCTCTGACTTGAGTAGTGTCCGTTATTTGGTTATCGACGAGGCCGATCGTATGGTTGAAAAGGGTCATTTCGAGGACCTTGCGCATTTGCTGGAGGTAATCAATGCACCTTCTGAAGAGGGCACGGAAAAACGTCGCCGCCAGAACTTTGTCTTCTCAGCAACCTTGACCATGGTGCACGACTTGCCAAAGCGCATGAAGAATAAGCCTAAGAAACACAAACTGTCTGAGAAAGAAAAAGTGGAGGAGCTTATGCGCACCATTGGTATAAGCTCTAAGCCCAAAGTAGTTGACCTGACACGAAAACTAGGCACCGCTGAGACACTGTGTGAATCAAGAATTGTGTGCCCTTCTGTTCAGGACAAAGACAGTCGCCTTTATTACTTCCTCCTGGCACACCCGGGAAGGACCTTGGTGTTTTGTAACAGCATTGACAGCGTACGCCGTCTGGTGTCTGTGTTAGACTTGCTACAACGTTGTCCCCTCCCGCTGCATGCTTCCATGCAACAACGGCAGCGACTCAAAAATCTTGATCGGTTCAAGAACAACCCATCTGGTCTCCTCCTAGCTACAGATGTAGCGGCAAGAGGCCTTGATATTCAAGGCATTCAACATGTCATTCACTTCCAAGTACCACGAACTGCTGAAGTTTACGTCCACCGCAGTGGCCGCACAGCACGTGCCAAGAGCGGTGGGCTAAGTGTGATGCTCATGGAACCCCGAGAGCTGCACCTCTACCGCAAGATTTGCAGAACGCTGAACAGGGATGAGGACCTTCCCGACTTCCCCATTGACCAGAGCATGCTCAGGGCAGTGCAGACGCGCGTAGAGTTGGCCAGGAAACTTGAGGCTGAAAGCCACAGAGTGCGCCGAAGCAACTATGAAGACAACTGGCTGCAGCGTGCAGCGAAGGAAATGGAGATTGACATAGACAAGAGGATGCTTTCAAACACGGACGATAAGAAGAAAGCAGACACAAAACGCAAGCTTAAAGCAATGCAGTTTCAGCTCTCAGAGATACTGAAGAAGCCTCTCTTTCCATCTGGCTTTTCTGGCAAGTACTTGACACACCAGGGAGCTCTTGAAGTGCCCAAAGTCCGCATGGATGGCACAGCAGTGCAGGTTGTAGAAGCCCAGAAAACTAAGAAGACTGCCATGGCAATGCCTGTAGATGGTGCACCCAAAAACAAGCAGAGAAAGAAGGCAAAGAAATTTAAGCTCTGGAAGCAGAAAGTGGTTGGTAAAAAAACGGAATGATGAATAAAATATGGAAGGCCTAGCGAGGAATTCCCTCTTTCGTTCATGTGCACATCAGTAAAAATGAGCACAAGTAGCTCCGTGGAGATGGTTGTCCAGCCACCAGAAACTCCTAGCATGACCCTTTCCCCAAGCCATCCATGCTGTCATGCTGTGCCATAATGCGCAATTTCCATCCATGTGTGTTGTTCTGTAGTGATGCCTGTCTTTTAATTAAGTGAATGTTTGCGGTGTTATCATGCACCGTTTTATTCATCCACAATGTACGGGCAACACAAAGTCATTTCAGCATGGGTGCGATTGAGGCGTAGCCGTTTTGTTTTTCTGCATGTTCACTCGGGGATATTTAGAGACTATTTTCATATTGTACTTCGCCAAGCGGTTTGATGCTGCAATTTTGTTTGCGAAGATTGTGCTCTTGTAAAACAAGAACAAGCATAAGAACCTGTGCGAGAGAATGAGCTGGGGGTTGAAAGTGCTAGCACCTGCACTTAATGGCGAAATTGCCCTAACAAAGCCGGTGTACGCCACGTGACAATACAAGAAAAAAAATTCACACGACGGTTACAAGCGTGCAACGCAAATATTTTGCCACTGGCTGTGGTGCGACAGCAAAGAATTTTTCACAGATATGTTCCATTTTTCACGCGAAGTCAGACAGCCAGAGGCAAATCCAGACTTGTTAGCACTCCAGTGATATTCTGCAGTGGGTTTTGAAGCCACTCCGCCACCTCCCAGCCAGTCTTCCCAGAAAATGGAGAGGGGTATTTCACTCTCTACACTTTTCTACCTGCCAACCAAGGTGGTTGGTGCTGCAGATGCTGCCATCGACGCCACGAAATTGAGGAATGAGGTAATAAGAGCCAGCACTCATTAAAAACATAGTTCTAGTTTCATGCTGCATCGTACATGTACTGGGGAGTTGTATGGTGGCGAAGCCAATGTTTGTTGGAACCACTTCTGGTTTTTGGCTATGGAAAAGTTGCAAGCACAGCTCATCCTCTCAGCATGGGTGTTTCAATGCATTTCATGTAGTTTACTTTGACAGCATAAGCACATTTTCATAAGCTACCCCGATGGCTCGGTGGTTATGGTGCTCGGCTGCTGACCTAAAAGATGCAGTTTTGATCCTGGCTGCGGCAGTCTCATTTCGTTGGAGGTGAAACTCTAGAGGCCCATGTACTGCGCGTTAAAGAACCACAAGTGGTTGAAATTATCAGGAGCCCTCCGCTACGGTTTCCCTCAGCAGGAGTTGCGTTCCAACGTTAAACCCCATAGAAATGGAGGTCCCACTTTTGTTTCTTTTAATTTGTCACACGAAGTATAGTGTGCCAAGGTCAGAATTTGGCATTGGCAAAAGAAATCTTGCCGTTTATTTTAGTGAAGTTGGTTTTATGATGTTTCACGTCCCAAAGCAACTTGGGCGTTGAGGGACGTTGTAGTGGAGGGCTCCAAATAATTTCAACCACCTGGGGTTCTTTAATGTGCACTAAAATCACATGATACATGGGCCTCTATACTCAGTTTCAAGCATCATGTGCAACACTTTCAAAGCTAGTGCTCTTGTTTGCGCTGCCTGCATCTGCGACCAAAAAGTAGTGCGTTATTTGTGGTGAGCGAAACATAGTAAATGCTTTGCCTGTAGGCTTACCACGTGACATTTGTCATGATGTTGATTAAATTCACTGTTATTGCTGACAACACACTGTCGCTTTCTCGGGCCATAGACCACTAGGGCACAGAACAAGTGCGGAGTAACACGCCTCCCTTTATTTTCCCATCCGGACTACTTCCGTACCTTTCACAGCAATGCACCTGATGTATGAAATGGAGTATAGCATTTCGCTTCCAACGAAATGAGACCGCCGCAACAGGGATCGAACCGGCGTCTTTCGGGTTAGCAGCCAAGCACATCAACTGCTGAGCCACCATGGTGTTTTAATGAAGAGTAGAGGTGATGCATGATTATGAAATTTATTCCATCAGGGAGAGAAATTGGTAGATTCTTAATTTATTCATATGTCAATAATTACAAATACTTCGTGCTGGCCTGGTTTGTCCCACACTTGCATGTTGGAGTATGTGATTGCCTTCACTTCGGTGCCCTGCGATACAAAAAGAACAGCACAGGCATGGTTTACATTCACCTGAAGAAGAACATAGTTGTTCATGCGCTCTGTGCCAGATTTACTTGTGGTGCCTGCATGCACTACATTCAAGTTATGCTAGGCATACATAATTTATGCTGGGCACAGGAGATTATAGCGATGATGTCATAAGGCAGTGTTGGGATCTTCATCAGAAAAGCTCTGTAATAAGAATAACAATGACAAATGCAGTGTAATACAGCAATCTTCCTTAAATTACATGCTCTAAATTGTGGCCACATGGCGCTGCCTCGTGCATAATACTGTTATAATGAAAGAGCCCTTGCCTGAGGGTGCTTGCCAAGCTCGAAGACCTCTCCATACCTGGAAGAAGCAAGCAAAATTCCATGGAAAAATTGTTTCACTGCAAGAGGCTCAAGTCCAAAGCTGCCATGAAAGAGCCACAGCAAATAGGTCACCTTAATATGTCAAAACTTACACTCTTGCCTTTATTCTAAAAGCTTCCTTATCAAATTCAAGAATCTTCACCTTCTGCAAAAACAAAAAAACATTATAAACACATTAAGTACGCTAAAAAAAAATGGGCATGGCAGGTAAAAAGGTAAATTGCCAGCGATTTTTTGGCTTTCACAATAGCCTACCCTTCCTATGATAAATGGTTCTGCACTGAACACAAACAGCAGTTCGTCCAAGAAATGGAAAAGCAGGCCAACCATGTCTTCAGCTGCAAGAAATAAACTGTAATAAACTGCAAGAAATAAACCATGTCTTCAGCTGCAAGAAATAAAGGTGTTGTTCAAACAAGTTTTAAGACTCATTTTCACATTACTGTACATGCAGGTAAAGAAGACCAACCCAGTAATAGTTTGAGGCTTAAGAAAAGTGCTGCTCTAAAGTTGCTACCATGCATAAATGAAAATGGCCTCCAAGCTTTCTTTCTGATCTGTGGCAATATTTACCTATTATGATGTAACCATGGTATAACCATGATGTAACCTCTTGAAGTGCAATATGAATTCATACTTGTCACACAGCAGAGCACAGTTGTAATATGAAGTCCAGCACCAGCACTGGAGCTAACCAAAGGTAGTGCATTTGTTCTCTCATGGCATCAGCGTTAAAGTTCAGCATTTTGTTTCTTGATGCCCCAGGATAGCATAACAATTCGATAGTGTCAATGCTTACAAAAGTGCATATAACTACAAGGGAAATGCCCTAAAGACTTACTCACCCCCTCCCTTTTTATAATATCCTAGCATATGGTATTTGAAACACGAATGTGTTGGAAAAGCGAAGACAGAAAAAGACAGGCAACACAGTCTACCTTCTGCTGCGATATCACAGGTGGCACGAATGTCGACTTTGTCGATCTCTGTCATGTAGCCAAACATTGCAACTGCTACCTGTAGAGAATGAGAGAAAATAAACTATATGCTGATTGTCATGACATGGTCAGGCTTTCTACAGACTTAAATGACAAGGTAATGCTTACCTGTTCAAAAGCTTCTTGCAAGTCTTCACCCCCTTTGAAGAACTTGTTAAGTATCAACAATGTGAAGCATTTTGCTAAATGCTGTCACTTGCCTTGTATAGCAGTGCCAGCAAATTCTTTTCATGATTCTACCCTACAAAGATCATTGTGACAGGTCCCATTCAGTTGAACCAAGTCATTCACTACTGCTTACCACTATCATATTGCCACAGTGCTAGCCATTTACTGGCGCCGCCATGTGGTGGGACAGCACCCACTGGTCTTCTTTGTCTTCCCCGGCTCGTGCGTTCGTTCGCTGAGTGCGTCTGCCTGGCTAGTCCTGGTGTGCCCTTCTGCCCCTTCTGCCGGTTTTCGGTGACATTTTGGTCATGCGGTGGGGAACTGACAGCATTCTGGGTGGTCTGACTTGTCGAAGTGGACGTCATTGCGCGGGGTCGTGCCGTCAGGGGTCGGAACTCAGGATTTAAACCTCATAAGTGGCGGCTGTGCCACCACTCATGTGCCACCACTGGGCGTCGTCGGAGGCTCCCGGTAGCTCTTCGTGCATTGGGAAATTACCCGGCACCTCCGCCAAAATGTCACCGAAAGCCGGCAGAAGGGGCAGAAGGGCACACCAGGACTAGCCAGGCAGACACACTCAGCGAACGAACGCACGAGCCGGGGAAGACAAAGAAGACCAGTGGGTGCTGTCCCACCACATGGCGGCGCCAGTAAATGGCTAACACTGTGGCAATATGCCATGGTAGAGATAAGAAGCAGCTGCAATTTATTAACTAGCCCGTGCAAAACCGCAGCAATTTGCAAGACAATTATTATAAAGTGTTTAAAGAAAAGTGAAGTATGAAGATAAAAACTTGGCTAATAACCTTATTGAGGCACCCTCTCAAGCCACTGCTTGATGACAGTAACAGTTCTGTTCTCAAGGTAGTGTCAATGACGTGCATTCCTGCTTTCTATCATTTAGTTTGGATTTTCAAGTGCCATGAATTATGAGTAACATTGAGAAAATATCGGCTTTTTCCAGCAGTGTAGCCGCTTGCATAATGGCAGGGTCAATCAAGGATTACACGAGAAGACAGCCAAAACTTAAGTGTGCCAAAGTGTAACTTCCAGCAGTCCGGAGATTAATAAATAGCCTTTTCGTGGTTATTTTCACATTATTCATGACACTTTGCTCGTTGCACAGAGCCTCTCAACAAGGGTGCCTGTTGCCTGCAGACACTCTTGTTGCAGAGTTCACCAGACAGGATACATCCGTGAAGCCTGCAACAGACAGTAAAAGGAAGACACAGTGAATTATATTCACTTCTTTTATTTCCGAAATTGCAAAAGAATGAAAGGCTTACTGAACGTCTGCAGTGTGGTCGAGATCTGCAAAGAAAAAAGTGATGTCAAACACAAGTAAACAAGGCACTAAGGGTTAAGCAGCAACAGTCAGAATGGCCCTAAAATCAAAAGAACTGACAATTTACATGTTCTGCTTTTTTGAGAAACAGTGTCGGGCATTGGTTTTATATATATGGCAAACTCCTTACACAGTTATGCTTGTTTACTCAATATGGAAAATACTAGCAGCTGGAAAGATTGTAGCTGAAAGAAACTTTGGGTAGAATATGGTGCTTATGCTTTAGTAGGAACTTTTTTTTTGAACTCACTAACTGGAATGTAAAGATAATTCTCTCTCGTACACACTTCAGAGGGGTGCAAGAAAGCACGTATTTGCAGTGGAAAGTTACAAATATGCCCAATTAGGCAGAAGAACAGAGAATGAATGAAACCTGTAAAGTGAATTCGTGGTTTACATGGAAAATAAAAAACAATGTGATGTAAGCAAGCCTATAGAGCTGAATGGATGGATGATCGATGGATGATAGTGTCTTTAGCCTCTATTGGACGGAAACTAGCACCACCTAGGCTTCCTGGTTAAATTCCTGGTTAAATTTTTCTTTTTAATTTGGGCTTTCCCTTTGAAAATAGCTAATTTGACGCTCTTTTTCGCGAATTTGCCTTTCCCTTGATTTCCGCCACCAATCTTCTAACCTTCCCTTTGTTAAGGCAACGCTTTTCTCGTCCATTCATCTGTCCTTCTCAGCAAATCCCAGCGCCCGCTCTATATTTGCCGCTGTTTTATCGAGAAGGGCGGGACGAAGTTCTGTGTACCTCAAAACTAAATGCTCTATGGTCTCAACTTCAGTTCTAATATAGCCATTTCATCCATCCATTTTATCAACTTCTTCAAATTTAGATTTGTACGTTTTCATTCTCGAAACCCCTGCCCTAGCTTCATGATAGTGAGAGGTTGGTCAGATGGTTCTTGATAATCACAGAGTGAACAAGGGAGGGAAAACTTCAGGGCGCTTGCCAACGTTTTTACAAAGACAAGTCCCCGTAGACAAGTGGACTCGTCTACAAAGACAAGGCCGCTTGTCGAAACGTTGGCAAGCACCCTGAGGTTTTCCTTCCCTTGTTCACTTTGTGACTGGCCTAGCTTCGAAAAGCAATGAGCTGTTTCGCGAGTTATAAAATAAATGCTCTCTCGCTATGTCCTGTATTGTTGTCCTGTATACACCAAGTTCTGATTTTCCTTGCATTCTTTCTTTCCGCATGTTTCTTTCTGTCTCCTTTACCTCCTTTTCCACACTAGTATTTTGCTTACCCTATCCCTCACATGTAGGTAGTTAACTTTCAGGTTGTGTTCGTCCATTTCGTACTGACACTTTTCATGTATAGATACTTGCATATCTTTTTTGCCAACCTTGTTTCCTCCATTTTGGTTAGCCTCTGATGATACATCAGTCTGCTAATCGCCTCTCCAACACTTCGAACGACGCCCAGCCCATGTCCCCCGAGACTCCCTTATTTGGAGTGCTCCCATGTGCACCCAAGGCTAACCTGCTTACACTTTTCTGGCAGATTTCTAGGCTTGATTGCACTTCTGATTTCATGCACAGGACTGTATTACTGAATGAGAGGCTTGGTACATGATTCATTTCCATACATATCTAACAACCCCATGCTTATTAGAGTTCCATAGTACACTATGCTTTGTAATGTGAGAATTACTTTTCCTTTTGTCCTTCAGAATCTTTTTGTGCTCTTCCAGATATTTTTTTCATTTCATTTAGCCATATGCCTAGATACTTACAGTTCTTCACATGGTCAATATTAGTGTCTTGTATTTCTAGTGGATTTCCCCTCTCATCATTATATACCTTTATTCCAGACTTTTCTCTGCTAAAATGCAGTGCTAACTTTTCGCCCTTCGCTCCACAGATCTTAACTAGTTCCTGCAACCTATCCCACTTGTCTGGTAGCAGTACAATGTTGTCCGTAAAGATCAGTCCTGCTAGCAATTGATTTACTTTCTGGGCACCTTGTAATAACTCACGCTGATGCCCATTTTACTCTCCTGTAACCTCTTTTTCATTTGACACATGCATATCATGAAAAGTAGGGGTGCCAGTGAACAGCCTTGTCTTAGCACACTTTTAATTTTAGCTGGTTTTGCAGTTTATCCCGCCCCTGTTACCACAACCTCATTATCTGTACATACATGTTGTAGAACCTTTACCAGATTTCCATCTAAACCATATCCCTTTAATTTTCCCCAATGCTTTTCCTCATTCACATTGTCATATGCCCCCTTAATGTCCAAAAACGCTATCCGTAGTGGCCTCTGACTTGCCTCTGCTATCTATATACACTGAGTTATAACAAATAGATTATCCTTTAACCTTCTGTCCTTTTGGAAACCGCTGTGCAGCTCTCCTACGATCTCCCTATATTCTGCCCATTCTTCCATTCTCATTTTTACCATCTGCAGTGCTAGCCTGTATATAACTGATGTACTTTAACAAGCATCGTGTCCCGCCTCTCTTTTCTTTGTCTTGTGCTGCACTGCTCCCACCACAAGATAACTGATGTAACCGTAATTGGTCAATAGAATTTAATGTTGTCCTTTTTTCCTTTACCCTTGTATATTAGTCTCATCCTGCTCAATTTCCAATCATTTGCTACACCTCCTCTCCCTATTATTGGTCAATACTCTCTCGTAATTTCAATTTGCTTTTCTGGCCTAGTATGTTAAGTAGGTATACCATCTGGCCCTGTCGCTATTCCCATGGGAACTTTGCTTTCCATTCTGTCCCATTCCCTTGCAGTCATCCCCCTCAGCTCTTCCTACACTGCCCTGCTGCTATCATTGCTCTCGTATATTTCTTTTACCTCAAGCTTTGAAAATACTGCCTCGATTGTTTGTATGATATATTCCTGTGTTTCCTCTCCCTCTCCTTTTTTGCCCTCTTGTGTGGTCAGTGAGCTTTGGTCCCCCTTTTTCTTCTTCCCCCTGTAATCTTATGTGCTCGCAAAACCTATTTGCCGCATTTCTATATTTATAATTATCTTTATCACCCACTGGACCCCTGCTTTGACTTGACGGCGTCGTCGAAGTGCAACCAGCACTGAAGGTAACCTACACTATATGGCTAAGCTCGCCTGCTCGATAACAATCCACCGCTACTGCTACGGATCTCTAGTTTTTAAGCATGCACGAAATTTTGTGCGCGCAAATGATACTCACAATCGTACTTGACCGGCGGTATCGAGAGCTCCTCCTCTGTGAAGTCATCTCTTTCAACTAACTCGGCACAGTGGTAGTCGTCGCCAGAAGACATAGCGAAACGTTTCTGATCCTTGCTGCACGTAAACGAGTGTATCTGATAATACAATAAAATTGGTTGCACCCGTTCGTTTCGGTTGTTCAGTACTTATTGCTTATCAGCGCCTAGAGTATACAGGAGGCGCTGGCTCATCACATTGCCGCTCACTTATGAAAGTTTTCGTAAACAAGCTTGACCTGTCTTGGCTGCACTGGAATGCTGAAACACAATCCAACGTTATCCAACGTTAAGTAAGCTTTAGGCACAACTTTATTCAATCTTAAAAGCTCATTTTTGTTACAAAAATTTTCATGCAAGTTTAAGATGCAAATTTAAGCACTAGCATGAAATAGCTGATTTGGCTTCTTTCTAACCTTTCTGGCTTCAAATAGCCGACGATAGCCAAGTGTTCCCTGTTCCTGTTCTTGACTGGACAGGTCCCATTCGTTTGCGTTCTCCGTTCCTGTACCATGGCTGCGTCCGTCTATCTGAAGAAGTCTCTCCTTTTACCCTCCTACACCGCCAGATTAGCGTCTGTAAGCTGCATTTTCTCATATATTTAATTGTTTGGTTGGTTTGCTGTTGTGTTCATGTGAAAGAGAGTGGTCACCGCCATGCAACCGGTTTGGCTTTTGAGGTCATGTTACCCCCACTTTCGTTTTTTGTCATGTGTCCCTACTCGGTTCCAAATAAGAATTTGATCCTTGCAGCAAAATCTGACATCAAATTTTGAAGGGTGATGCATTCTACAACCGTACGATCTTTGTAGTTCCTGGACATGGACAGCCAGCACTTGAAGGCGTTAGTGAAGGTTATTAGTCGACACGGACAACCCCACGGAACATTTCAATAGCCTGTTACGTAACGTTTTGATGTCCCGCTTAATGCTATTTGAGATGTTCGTGGAACGCATGCCCTCCGCAGAAAGCGGCTGACTTGCTTGTCGTTCACTGCGCCACCTTGCGCTTATGGTCATTGCTGCGCTCGTGATCGCGTAAATATGCGCGCCTTGTTGCTCTGCGGCTAAGCGTCCTTCTTCCCGCAGGTGAGGCATGCGGCCGCCGCAGCTGCCACTGCAGCTGGAACGAAGGGCGTCAAGAAGTTCGAAGTCTACAGATGGGTGAGCTAAATATTATTACCGTTATGTTTGAGTGGCGCCTCGTGCTACGTTTATGAAAGAAGCTGCACAGGTCATTACCAAACTTCGTGGAATCTACAGAAGACATAGTTAATCATGCCGTGGGCTAAGTGCTCTTGCATAGTTAATGTTTTGTGCTGAGTGCTTCGGTCATCAGAACGGTCATCAGAACGTGGTACCCTTGCTTTGTGATGACTGCACATAATGGTGAGAATGTTTATTGCAGGATCCTGAGAAGAAGGGAGACAAGCCACGTCTCCAGACATACGAGGTTGATCTCAACAAGTTAGTTTATAACCACTTCCTATTCTTATTGGTTTGCATTGATTGTACTTTTTTTTCTACTTTCTGAAAGGTACTGTCTTCAAAGTTCATATGTGCAGATCTCTAAAAGGAATTTGTGATAGCTGTGCATTTATGAACTCCAGTAATCTCTTTCACTGTCATGACTGAGCTATGTAAATACTTTGTGAGCTATGATAGATGGTTATTTGTAAACCAGTATCAGCGTATAAGGTCTAGTTTTGACGTAGGGCTGTATCTTGTAAGGATTAAGTTCATTTTTTTTTTTATTCATTTGGACCTTAGCGATTGCTCACGGCTTGTCGGTCACATAGATTGTGGCAGATGTTGTCATGCTGGCTGCGGCAGAAACACGGCGATGCTTCCATTCATTTTCATATACATTCTCATGGCACTTCAGCAGGCGTAGCTATAATAAAAAAGAGTTTTCCGTATTGATGACGCATGATTTTATTTCAAAAGAATGACGCCTGTGGTGCCGTTGAGGCTCCAGGCACTGGTCATGGTAGCGTTGTGTTTATGGGCACTGGCTGACTGGCGCCATTGCTGCCAAATGGGCAAGCACTATGATGCACTCGATAGTATCAAAACGATGAAAAAAAAAAAATCGTATCATTGTGCACTTGTTTGGCTGTCTGCTTTTCCACCCCTTGTTAATGGAAAAGCAAATAAATGAGTGAAGTTTCAACTAAATAAATTGGAAAATGAATCCTTGCAAAATATGGCCCCTGACTTCTAGAAAACCTCATGCATGAGTAGTGGCATGCAACAGGCAGGCCATAATAATAAAAGAATATGCTTCAACTTAAAAATAGTGTTCATATTTCTCGGGTGCGTTGCTTTGCGTTACATTGTCCTGTGTCTGTGCAACACAGTAACCCATGGTGTGTGTTGTGGCTTTGTCTGCAGATGCGGTCCTATGGTGCTCGATGCCCTGATTAAAATCAAGAATGAGATTGACCCCACACTGACCTTTCGTAGGTCTTGCAGAGAAGGCATCTGCGGTTCCTGTGCTATGAATATTAATGGCACCAACACCTTGGCTTGCATCTGGTACAGTGCTACTTTACAGGAATACTTTTGCTCACACTGCTGATACAAAGAGTAAAATAATGCAGACTTGCTATTGTCTATGCAATCATTTTCTGTCAAGAGAAATTTTGCACAAAAATTTTTGCTAGATGAGTTTATGGTCCATTTCTTCTGTGAACTAGAACTACCATTACTGTGTTGTATAGGGACTGACAACTGAGCACGATGTGTCATGAGATTGTGATGGAAATTAAAATTGCCTCATAGCGTAAGAATCAAGCGTCATAATATTGAACAAATGAGGGTTCATAATTTTAATTAGGCACTGAAAATTGCCTAACAGAAAGTGAAGTGACACCTGGCTGTTGAACCTTTTGATTACCGGTGTATCCTACCACACGACCACACCTTGGTGAAATGCTACTTACATATTGTTAATTACACTGCTTTTTTTCTTCCAGAAGTTTTTGTCGTATTTTATTAAAGATTAAGCTCCCTTCAGTGTGCCCTTAGATGAAAAGCAATGCTTCATTTGAAACGCTATTGAAATGCTTTGAGGTTTTGTAGATGGATCGCGGCACAGTGTTCTGCAATTATTGGGCTAAGTGGTGTTCATGGTTCATTAAAACTGTCATCAACTAGCCGTTCGTCCCTGTGTCAAAACAGCTTTGGCTGTTGAAGCACATATGGACGCTATGCTATACTACGACCATCTAATTATTGTCTGGCGACTAGGGCTATATTTAATATGTTTTAGTTCATAATTTTTGCTGGTTGGAAATCGCTGCCATCCTTGCTGATCATGATTTCCAGCATTGTGATAGCACATCAAAATGGGCCCATTTACTTATCAAAAAATTATTTCTAAAAGTCTTCAACAATGTTCATGAAAAACTGGGTCGTTAAAATTCAATTGTCAGTCCCTTTAAGAAGTTCCTAGGGTGGTATGATGCTACAGTAGCATAGATGACAATTATAGGATAATTTGTGAGAGATCGTTGCTTGTGAATTGTTGTAGAAGGCCTGCAAAGCACATTATTGATTTTAATATGACTGTGAAGCCATGCCTTTGTTGACTTGGAAGGTCCCATAATGGCATGGCTAAAATTTCTTAATAAAAAAGTGACCACTGAAAGTTGGATTGTTTGCCTTTCTTTCATGCAGTAAAATCGACGACAACACTGCAAAGTCCACTAAGATCTACCCTCTTCCACACATGTATGTCGTCAAGGATCTGGTTCCTGTAAGTGAACACTTACTCGCACAAGTGTGTTTCTGTGCGGACATTTTAATGGATGTCTTGTCTGATAATGACTGGTCAAACTCTTGGGTTGCAAAGAGTGGTTAATGCACAGTATTCTCAATGTGGTAATGGTGATGTTTGGTTTTTAATAGTGCAAGGACACCTCGGCCATAGAGTGCCATGGCTAGAGTGTTTGATCTTAAGGTGGAGTCAAAGACCCATTTTTTCAAGCATTTCACCCCAGATGAGCTGTGGATCAGGCCAGGAGAAAGCTCGTACCAATCAAAAGACCAGTGGGTACTTGCCAACACTGGTGGTCGAGCCCCACACCTCCCTCATACAGGGTAGATGCTCAAACCACTGGGCCACAACTGAGGCATATTATCTTAACATTTGTTTGCTGTTTCAATGCTGGCGACACGGTGAGATGTGTATTTCCTGCTGAACTGAGTACACTTGTGTGCCGACAGTGCATCTGTCACTGCATTGAAGTAAATAAGTCATTGATGGACAGTTGAACAGAGTGGTGAGGTTTTAGTATGATGGGACTTATTAAAATGAAAAAATAAGGCATGTGATGAACGATCTGCCATTTCCTCTCCTTATAATTTCTGATAAATTTGCAAGCTGCTCTGGATGGTGAGTTGATTACCATAGCAGCAGTGGCCTGCCACAGGCTAGTGGTGTCAATTTTATTTCAGCTTTTAATATAATAGTCAAGCCCAAGCTGATGCATCTAGCCAGTGACCAAGTATTGCCTTAAAATACATATTTACAAACGGCTCTGTCATTTTGCATCTCTGTTAACGTCCCAACCAAGAAAGATCTGAAGTAGGCACTGAAAGTGAGGCATTTTCTTTGTGCCAAGTTACGCCATGAAATTACTGTGGTGTTTCATATTATAAATTTGGTATTGCAGAGCAGTGTCATTTATTATGTTGTTTTTTGTCCATACTGGCTGCAAAATTGATGCATAGGAAAGAGGGACTGTGCAAAAGTCAGCAAATTATGAAATTTTTTAAATTTAGCTTCTGAGATTTAAAAACCATTGTCTTTCACATAATGCACCTTATGTTGCAATTCAAGCAAGGTAAGCAGTATCGGTTTTGAAAAAAACGGGCATTTTAATGTCCATAGTTGAATCATTTCTCTGTACTATCAAATGCAAAAAGGGATATTTAACACTTGCAGTTACATGGCTCGCTGCTGTTGTGGTGCGTTTTACTGTTTACTCCAAGCTGGAGCGCCACGCATTGAAACAAATGAAATGCCACCCATCTAGATTATAACGGTCACCTCCTAATCTGTCTGGGCAGTAGGTGCTGCCAGAAATTGGCGTGGCTATCAAGTCTAACCAAAGTGCAACTGTTATGCACCACTTCTGCTCCCGACAGTACATGTGAATGTCTGAAGCCGCTTTGAATTCAGCATAGCTCATTGCAGTGCAATGTATACAGTATGCAAATTTCAAGGTAATGTTGTCTCATTTTGCTTTTTTGAATTTCAGGATATGACACTCTTTTATGAACACTACAAGGCAGTGCAGCCTTGGCTGCAGAAAAAGACAGACGTCAAAGTGGGGGACCACCAGAATCTGCAGAGCATTTCAGACCGCAAAAAACTGGTATGATCCTTCTCTATTACCCAACCTTTCTTTTGCCATTATAATCACTACATAATGGAAATTACAGCTTTTCATAGCAATCTGCAACTATGCATTGCATACAAAGGTAGTAAACGCCTGCGTGGAATGTACCCACTTTCAAGGCTCAGTGTGGAAGGCCTTGATTGCTAATTACAAAATTTCAGGCTTTATTCCTGGATATGGTTCCTGCATTTTCGTGGGGAGGGAAGTTATCAAATTTAATGGTGTGAGGTTTCGGTTCATGCTTGTTTAAATGAACTCAGAGTTATTCAGTACGGCCTTCTTACAGCATTTATTTTCTTTTTCATTGGTCCCATTGCACAGCTGTCATTGTGTGCACTGATATGTAGCCACCTCAGCCCACTTCAGCGCTCTTACTGTGTTAGTGAGAAGTGACCTGCGGCTTGTTTGCTGCTCCCATCACAGGACGGGCTGTACGAATGCATCCTGTGCGCATGCTGCTCCACATCATGCCCCAGCTACTGGTGGAACAGCAACCGGTACCTTGGGCCAGCGGCACTGATGCAGGTCTACCGCTGGGTCATTGACTCACGTGATGAGAACACCGTCGAGCGGCTCAAGCGCCTGGAAGACCCCTTCACCATGTTCCGTTGCCACACCATCATGAACTGCACCAGGACATGCCCCAAGGTGGGTCCCTGCTCACTGTGCAGGCATCCCTTTCCCCCATGTGGAGCAGCAGGCCAGGGTTACATTACCGCTGGCCAACCTCTTTGCCTTTCATCTCATTAAACTTCACTTTCTCTTTCTTACACACCAGTCTAAATGCTCATACAGCACTTTATGGCACGCTTCAGTGACACTCATCGCCGCCTGCTGTGCTTAGCATTGATTTTTGAGACATTGAAAGTCAACCATGGCTGACAAGAAAGTGCATGACATGACAAAGGCTATGACAAAGTAATGCATGTAACAGTAGAAATGTAGCTCCTCTTGAAGGCCCCACAGAAACCGTATATTAAAGGACTGTAGGTGCCAAATTTTTGCTTGCGTGTCATCATCTTCCAAATGATGCATTAGACAATAATGTATATTGATCACGGCATTATATTTGCCTATGGCCGCTAAATAATTTATAATTGAATTTCTTCTTGATAGTATTTCGGTTTTGGTTTCATCAACCGAACGATGGCTGTGATGTGTAGTTGGTCTTTATGTCATGCAAGGTACGAAAAAACGGCGCTGCAACTGCTGATACGTCATTTGTTGCCATTCCAGCCCTTGAAGCAGGCAAGTTGGAGTGTTGTAGTGAATTAAAACTGCATATCAGCATTTACATTGCAGGTTTTTTTCATACCTCACGTGACCCAAAGGTCAACTACACATCACAGTCACTGTTCAATTGATGAAACCGAAACAGCAAGAGAGGGTATTCAATTATAAATTATTTAGCGGTCATAGGCAAAAATTCTGTACCCACATGTGCCAGTGATTCAGTAACCGTGCAGCCCTTCACTTCGTTGCACTTCAAGACCAGCCCCCTGCAGGTTTTTGCTGTGCTACCGGTCTTTCAATTTCAGGGCATCAACGTCAGTAGTAGTAGTAGTAGTAGTAGTAGTGGTAGCGGCGGCGGCAGCGGCAGCAGCAGCTTTTTTTAGTCAGTGAAAACCGCGACTTCTACGCGGCAGTACATAGTAAATATGTGATGCAGGCCTCGACATACAAGCTTGTTTGTACAAGTTGCATTTGGTCCGGCTTATCTTTGAAGTTAAACTACTTGCACTAAAGCAACATTTTGCGCTGTTTATGTTCATCACGTGAATAGCTTGGTGTGCAGGCTTTTCGTTGCTCTTCACATTAGTTTTTGATTCAAAATGGGAGGCGAAACAAGAATGCAGCAAAGCCTTGATTATAGGAAAAACTTCAGAGTTCTCAACAGAGTGCATATTGGTAGTTCCTGTACACTCTTTTCATTGTACTTTCGGTCTGAAAAACTTTTTCTTTTTTCTTCTTTTAGATCTGGGCTAGAATCATGCGCATTTGCATTCTGCTAGACTATCCTTTTTCAGCAGAAGAGATTGCAGACTGGTGATGCAGAAAACAAAAGCTCATCTGGGCACCCACATTCAGCATGCAGGTGCATTAACAGAGCTGCACAGAGCAGAAAACATATCTGCCGCAATGCCTAGCATGCACTGGTTACAGCTTGTGTATTACGCCGCAGAAGAGCCACAATCTTGAGATGTTCATGGCATTGAGGCTGTCACTAGTGCCGTACTGATTTCAGCACCTTGTGGAGTCAACTGCTAAAAAGTGCTTGATGTTCATTCCAATTTCCGGCAGAAATGCTAGCGAACACTTAATTGCTTACCATTTTATGTATTGCATCAGAGTCTGACAGAGTCTTTTCACTTGAGCCAGACCATCCACAAATTTCGTATAGTCAAGCGCTCACAGTTGAGGTTCTTTTCTGTTAGACCCCTAACAGCTGTATTCGTATTTGCTTCCTAGAAGAAAATATGTGTGAGATGATGTTAGTTTGATAGCACTCAACTCATCCAAGGAACTCCACAGGTTTGACTGTAGAGTTAAGTACACGATGGCTTATTTTTCACCATGGCTTCTGAGAGACATTGCTTACACAGAAATTGTATGCAAGTATGCGTCAAATATTAATACTTAACATTTTTTCTTTTCCAGGGATTGAACCCAGGAAAGGCTATTGGGGAGCTGAAAAAGTTAGTTGCTGGAATCTCGCAGAAGCCAAAGGCAGAACTTACTGGCACCGCTTGAACATTGCTGGCTCTTTAATTACTGGCTCCTGATCAACCCCGTGAAAATCATGCAGACTTATTAAAACTGCAACATAGTGTCATGGACTGAAATTGAAAAGAGCAGGCACATGGGTGAAAATAAAGTGCAGTGGAAAACATGCAATGACTGTGTTTTAGTGAGTTTTGCAGTACAGTCTCCCTGCAGTTTTGTAGCAGTGTAAAGTAATTGTGGGGCATTTTTAGTGTTTCTTTCATCAGTACTGAAAAAGTACTTCAAGTAATTTATCTCTGTTTATTAAGGTACAACCCCCGTCAATTGAAATCTAAGTGGTGTGGCTAGCTGCTCATCACAGGTTATAAAGCACAAGCTTTGTATTTCAGAGATTTGGGCTTGAGAGAACTATGCTTGGCCATAGAGTGCTAAGCCATAGCTCAAATTGTGGTATACCAACAACCAACTCTCTTTAACAAACAAATACACCTTTTTTATATCCCTCGGCAGTTCATAGTAGTTTAAGTAATGTAGAGAGAAGGGTAATGTAGAGGAAAAACTGCTTTTGTGCATCTTGAACAACCAACATCCATCCAATCTATTATATATGTGAACCTATTTGTTCTGGACTCATGTAGTACGTTGAAAATATTTTTGTAGATGCAGTTGGCAATGTGAATTTCTGCTGTAGCTGACAGTGTTCTTGTTCAATAAAACGTTACAATTTTCAAAGTCAAGCTGAGGCTTTTATTATGTTTGGGGGGTACTACAAGCAGAAGCCAGTAAAGTGTACACTTGGAATCCATATACTGAAACTGCCTGCTACTGACGTAAAAAAGCTGGCAGTGCGTGTTCCCCAGTGCACATATATGATAGCACGTAGTTGTACAAGCCACTTATAGTGGCAACTGCAATCACTAACATTTTAATGGTGTTTTGCAGTGACACCTGTTCGTGTTATTGTCAGACTTTACAGTGATGGTATCCAACCTTGTGGTGTCTGTTCCCTCAAGCTTGCACTCTTATCGGTGCTGGTAAATCGTTTCAGAAGCACACACAACTCACTATTAAATGTAAGCGCAGCACGAACAAGATGAGTAGAACCATACACAAGAAGAGCCACACCCATACCGTAATGCCACAGAGCCCATCACACTGTACTTTACCACTCCCAGCGCCGCTGCACACCATTTACGTCCTTACCAGTCATGCCATACAAGTATTGTAATCTGTCAATTGTACGCCTCTACTGGCAAGCTGCATGTGGTTTCTGTCCAGTCAAGGGCCATGCTTATATATCCCCAATCAGCGATGATCACACAGTGATATCCATAGTTGCTTTTATCACAACCATTCCTAGATAAATGAGGTTCTCCATGAATGTACACCACTGACAGTCCGAATTTCCCCTCATGTTTGAGCAAATGGACTAACAGTGTCATTTTATATTTAGGGACAAAAAAGCAATACTGGTTTACCGGATCTCCAGAATGTGAACAGTGATTGAAAGGATCATCCAAGAAAGCCATGAGGGGAGCCCAAGGAATGTTTAAGGGAATGTCAGAGGGAATATGACACCCCACTAGTTTGATAGATATTACCCTTCGGGAACACCACTATCTTTTTTTTTTTCCACGGAAGGGTGACCGAGAAAATTTTGAATGAAAACACACATTTCCTTCCCCATTTGAACCATCTCCACTCAATGTGGTAGATGTCATTTTTATGCGTAACCTTGTCAGCTTTCCGGGAATCGCAGTAAACAAAAGCCATGGAGGAAAAGAGGCACTCGCTATTTGAGCTGCATGACAGTGTGTCGTCACGTGCTTTCGCAAGGACTACTGGGAGTCTGACCGATAGCGCAGCGACATTGTTTGCTTCATTGTCTGCTGCGCACGCGCAAGCAGGCTGAGACTGCGGCTAACTAGTGAAGGGGAGCCCTCGCGTCCGGCTTCAAAAAATTGTGTCATAATGTCCTCTCCTAAATTTCTTTCCTTCCTCCTTGACGAAACCGCTAGACGTGCAGACTACCATGTGTGGCAACATTTATCAAAAGATGGCGCCACCATACTGTTCAACACCCTTCATCCTAAACTAGCCATCCATAGCGCTATACGGCTATAGGATAGGATAGGAATAACTTTATTAAAATGACGGCAACCGGCGGTTTAACGCTCATGACGTTGGCCAAGCGTCGACCCAGGGTTATGCCCTCATACGGCTGTACTCCCGCTTTATACATCAGTTGCAACGCTGTGAAAGGTACGGAAATGGGCCGCATAAAAAAATGAAGGGAGGGAGGTGTGTTACTCCTCGCTTGTTTTCTGGCCCTGGGATCTCAAGCACACATCATACAGGTATGTCGACAGCAGAGGTGGGCAGATGCCCTCATTTTCTCCTTTTCTCCCACAGCCTCACTGAAGTGAAACTACTTTTGCCATTAAATCCTTGGCCCTCCCTCACCTTCACCTCGTAAAATTTGCTTGTTCTCCCTCACAATCTGCAGTTTAGCATTCGAGAATTTTATTGCTATTAAATGCTAATATTACTGAGTCGCACTTAGTACAAATTATTGCTCATACCTCTCTGTCACCTCAGTAGCTTTTTTCCGTAAAATATTTTGTGTGCATTTAATGTATTAAGGCTTTTAGCATCGATTTCACCCCCTTGAGATCTTTAATCGCCCTTTTTGACCCTGCGTATCTTTTATTGCCCTTTCTCTCATATCGCCCTGTTTAGAATTTTAAATGCCCTTTTTGGCTCTGCATTTCTTTTATTGCACATCCTTCCTTGCCGCGTGGTAGGTTTCACTAATACATCATGTCTTTTAATTTCCTTTGCCGTGTGCGGTGTTACGCGAACTCAGCAGTTTCTTTTCAGGTGCCCCACTCCCTCACTCCCCGTTCTGCCTGTATGGTGCCTCCTTTAGAATTAAAGAACCAGTTGAAGTCAGCGCGGTGGTGGCTGCCCTTCCTGTAGTCCTCAAAAAAGTTGCACTGTAATTCTCCGTCTCTGCTGCTATGAATAACCAACTTGCCCGATCAGCCACACTCGCATGCAATGCACACATGATCTCCACTCGCGTACTCCCACCATAGCCGCGCCGTCGTATACGCGCGTGTATAAAACATGGAGCATATGATGTGTTTTCAGCACACCGTGCCACGGCTGCATTTCCACAACACCCGCTAATGGCAGTGCGAACCGTCTACATGGGTTTCAAGAGAAGTCAAGGTAAATGTTCCGGGGGTGCACTTAAGTCTGCTTAGGTGCAATAATGCGAAACCTGTCTGACTGCGCGTACTTCCTCCATCATACGCGTCCCACATCTCGCCTCTGTAATCTCGCCTACGCGCGCGCCATCTGCTGGGCCAGCGCCGTACATTGCGAGGGGGGTTTCAGTGGGCGAGATATGATGGCGCTATGACTGCACTTCTATTCAGTTCGTGCGGACCTAGAAGCCTA
Source organism: Amblyomma americanum (assembly GCF_052857255.1). NCBI lineage: Eukaryota > Metazoa > Arthropoda > Arachnida > Ixodida > Ixodidae > Amblyomma > Amblyomma americanum. Next base: position 173,176,268 of record NC_135500.1, on the reverse strand, counting down.
GAAGGGTATGTTTCTTTATATCCTCCTTGATGCGGACATGCTCCGTCCACAACTTCCGTCCAGAGCGCCGGTTCACAGCTTCCGGTGACGCCACTCATGAGCCAAGAAATGCTTTTGCATTAATAATGGTACACACAGAGAAAAGTGACTACGTGCACCCCCTTGTCTTGTGCTCGCCTGGTAAAGATTTTATGCCTCCAAGATGCATGACCAAGTACAGTGCATGGGCTTTCAACCTGGCTAATGATGGTGACTAAATCGCCCAAGGAGTCTCGTATCCGTGAGCAGCCGAAGCGTGCGGCCCTTCTTTCGCCATTGCTGGTCGCCGCCCACCAAACTAAAGACACATTCATGCGGAAAAATGGCTACGCAGTCGGCAGCAAACGTTTACTGGGTGTGCGTGCTTGGAAACAAATTTGTTGCAACGCTAACTTGTGTGTCGCCTGGTACATATTGATGTCAACGGGTGCAACAAGCATACTTGCGTACCTGTAGGCATTTTAGGTGATCGGTTGGCGTGACGGTGCCTATAACTTTTTTTTTTTTTCACGCATCGCGCAAACTTGCAGCCGGCAGTACAAAAGTCGGAAAGAAGCTCATTCCGAGCTTCAATGTTTCGCGACTAGTTATCGCCCACGCCACCTTGAATTTTAGAGCGGAAAGCTCTACTCCTCCCATGCTGAGCCTGAAGGCCACCTCGCTCTTAGATTTGACCTCTAACGGGAAGCACGCCGCATGTGCAAAATCGCGCGTGGCAGGTGCCTCGATCCTCATCTTCACCTTTGTTGCCACGACAGCGCACTTGGCAGTCACGTACATCGCTGCGCTGACTTCTGCTCGGCCGCTCCTCCTCACCAGATGTGGCAGGTGATGTGTCACATGATTCGCTCTTGCGCTTGGCGGTCACATCCGTCGCTGCGCCGACCGCCGCTCTGCACGCTCGCTTTCGCACTTGCGGCACGTGATGCATCGCGTAATTTGCTCTCGCTGTCTGGAAACAATAAAGATCAACCAAAGCTAAACCGTGTCTAACCATGCTTAACATAGCTTTTGCTCTGTATATGCTGAGTTGCGCCACAGCCACTTTTTTCGTCATGGTATTCGATTTTTCGTCACGACGCTAGAGCCAATGGTCGGGTCGCGTTTGGCGCAAACACCTAGGGACATGTGCATGAAGATCATGGGCAGTGACTTTAGTCTGGCAGTGGGCGCCGCGTGACATGTCATTGTGATGGCCATCAAAAAAAGGACATTAAAGGATGCACATACTCTGTCTCACAAATTGTTGGCAGTGGAGTGGATGCTGAGGAGGAGGAACTGTAATTTTATGTAAAGGACAGGGATGATGGTTGAAGCTCTTGTAGACACCCCTGAAGGACCCCTATTGCTATTGGAGCCCTCTGGCCTCCGCTTGACGCTTGACTCAATCGATCAGCCCCAGCTGGTCGGTTGGGTTGGCAGATAGCAAAGCATCATCGCATCCTCTAAGGAAGAGTGCGATAGGGAAGGGATGAGAGTCACTACGCGTGGAAGCTAAAGCTATAGTGTGCAAAGACCACTAGACGACGACACAGACAGACGAGCTGCAGTTGTTTAGGGCCTTTTCAGACCTTTTCGGGGACTACCCACGGCCGGTATATTTGTGGCCGTGCTCGGATACTCTACTGGACACGGATAAAATGAATGCTTCCAGTTTTTCTTTTATTCCCGAAGGATGTTTGCAATCAGTGGACACATCGGCTCTGGAGCTGCCGCAGTTCCGTTTATCACGCGGGCAAAAATATACGCGTGGCAGACATTGCAGCAACGATTACACATATTGCGCCGCTGATTTCTGCATAAGTGAAAGTTGTGCGCAATTGGCTGCTTAAAGTTAAAATATCATGGTGTTGCAATCACTAGAACGTGTATACAGTTGCTGCATGTTTCGAAGTGTGGATATACTATAGTCGCAATGCAGGCCTTGATGGTGCAAACACAAAGAGCGGCGCACTTTGGTGTTGATGGTCGAAATACTACGCCCTGATGGTGCAAGCATGCACTTAGACACAATGGTTGCTCGAAAGTAGCACAATTTGCTCCGTTCGCAAGACACCCGCCGCAAAAGCCCCGTCCGTCCGGCTGCCCGCCCGTTTAGAAGATAGGTCCTCGGATCGCCTTGCTTCCATGGAGGCTGACGTCTGCAGGTTCATCATTTCCGGTTACGACATACTACACCACTTCGTCATTTCTGGTTACGTCACAATTTAAAAAATTGAAAAGCACAGCAACACGAGCGCTGACTTTCAACTGAAGATTTTTTTTACCACAGACGACATTTAACGATTCTCCCGCAAAACGAAACACGTACGTACACAATTTTAATACGAAAATTGGTTTTTGAGGAAAGGAAAGGAAAGGGGGCAGTATCTCTTAAATCTCGACATCTCGGTGGACACCTCAAACGCCACTAAGGGAAAAGGTAGTGTCGCAGAAAGCATGCAATTTAGGGTGCATATATGTCATCAGTCCGAAACCCCTCTCGCAAGCTAGCCTCCAACTTGAATAAAACATGTAAGCTGTATGCAAAGAGAAATGCTATGACACGACCCGGAAGCCGTAAATGGTTGCTCAATGTTCTGGTGCGAATGTAGTCGGGAATACTGCAACCACATTGAGGCCAGCCAGTGATGCCATCGCTGGGATTTCTTCTGCACCAATAACTTTGAGCCTCATTAAGTTTTCATGGATTGAACGACTTTTATTTCCATCAGAAAAGGCGTTTCTTCCTCCCCCCGGCACGCAGGCCTGGGAGACGGGGAGTTGCGCCTCCGCGGTTAGAGGCTGGCTGGCAGTCCTATAGATAGCGGCTTCTTCCGCCAGATGGATGGTGGTGCGCTGGAGCTCAGGGTCCGGCCTTGTTAGCAGGGTGTTCCAGACTTCCTTCCCTGCTATCAATATTTTTGTCACCCCGGGAGAATTTGGGCACTCCCAAATTATGTGGTCGAGGGTCCCTCTCGCCCCACAGTGGGCGCATCGATCATGCGACCTCAGCTCTGGGTACACATGGTAAGCCCATACCGGGTTCATAAATGTATTGGTTTGTAGCCGCCTCCACGCGACAGGTTCTCTATTGTTTAAATTTGGGTCTGAGGGGGAGGGGGGGGGGTGCTACCAGCCTACGTCCCAATTTGTAATGGTCAACAATTTCTCCGCAATTTTGCATTCGCTCATCTTTCCCCCAGTGCTCAAGGAGCCCTACGGCTAGCCGGAAGCAGAGAACTCGGGCTAGCTCGTGAGCCGCCTCGTTACCAGGTGCGGCGGCGTGTGCGGGTGTCCAATTTAAATGAATTTTCCTATCCAACGGTTGTTGGCTAAGGATCTTGGCCGCTTTCGGTGAGATCCTGCCTCTTCCAAAAATTTTATGGCAGTTTTACTGTCGCTTACTACGAATTTTGCATTTATCCTACGCAAGCGAGCGCTATAGCAACTTCCTCCGCAGTTTCTATGTTGCGCCCCCGGATGGCTGCCGCGGGGACTGAAGCCCCTCTGCCGTTGACGACCGAAGCTACTGCCGCCCCCGTCCAGCCACCCGCCGCATCAACATACGCTACGTCCGCTTTCTGCATGTTACCGAACCTTATCTCTAGAGACTCGGCTCTCTTGGCCCTGCGTTCTACGTTGAACTCCGGGTGCATATTTTTCAGGAAGAGGCGGGACTACCAAGGCGTTCCTTTGTTCCTTGTCGATTTCAACTTTCATTTTGATCTCTCTGGCGCGATTTATTCCAACTTTTGCTTGTATTACCCTGCCTGTTTCCGTTGTGCTCAGTCTCTCAATTTGAGAGGCGCGCACCGCTTCCACTAGTTCTATCCATGTGTTCTGTACCCCTAACCTAAGCAGTCGCTCCGTCGAGGTACCCATGGGTAGTCATATAGGGCCTTTTTAACACATTTCCGAATGAGTGCATCTAGTTTCTCCCTCTCTCCGGCTTATTATTTATAAGTAGGGCGCCGCGAAACTTATTCTACAAATTACGTACTCCTGTATTAGCTTCAGCGAGTTCCTCTCTTTCAGTCCCCTACCTTTAACCGCGATTCTTCTTACGAGGTCTAGAGTTTGCTTTGCGTATTGCTCCAACTTGGTAATGGCCTCCACCTTGCATCCGAGGGACTGGATTATTAAACCCAAGATCCTTATTTTATCCACCTTCGGTAGCTGCATGTCCGCCACCTTAATTTTAATATCCCCGCGTTGTTTACATCGAAGGTGTTTTGGGGTGATATACAAAAGAGTCAATTAAATCTGACTCTGACGTATGAGGTCACGTGAGAGGTATCACTTTCTGCGGAGATGCTCTGCGAACAGCTTCTGGTGACGTCTTTTCGTTCGCACGAGGCATATAATGCTTTCGCATTAAAAAATTTGCAAGTTGAGCACCCGCGCCCTACTCCGGTGTTATGCCGTGCTCATTCTTCACTGCAGTTCACGCAAACGCCAGAGCCAAGAAGAAGCACTTCCATAGTGCTCTGCGTCCCGTAGACGACGGACTGAGTCTGATCATCCAGCTGACGTTGCAAATCATGCTAAGCATTTAGCTAGAGGTAGGGAAGTTAAGCGTGCCAAGCTAGCGGCAGAGACCGACGAAGAACGAGAGCAACGACTGGCTCAACGGCGGTTGAAGGATGCCGAAAGGCGGCAGCGAAGAGCTTTGGAGGATGCCGCTGCTGCTTCTGGCTCTGCCACACTTCGGCTTCGGCGACGGACGAAGAGGTTGAGTCTAACCTGGCTTAGCAGCACAGCATAGCCACGCATAACAAAGCTTTCGCTTGCATAACCGGGCTGAGCCCAGCTAAGCCGTAGCCATTTTTTTAAATAATTTCTTGTAGCACCGTGAGCGCTAGACAAATCTGATATTTTTCTACGCTCATGTGTTCAACAGAGGGGAGGGGTGTCAGTATTTGACTTTTTTATGGAGCCAGAGACGTAGAACGAGGTCTTGACGTGTTTCCTCTGTGGCCACTGTCAAGCTATAACGAAAGAGCCGACTCCCTCACGGCATGCCTTTCACTGCTAAAAAAGTCAGTAAAAAGGTAGTAAGTGCAGCAGTTATTAACTATGGCTTCGTTTTATTACTTTTTACTAACTGTTTACTACCCTAGCTTTTCAAGGTATAGTTACTAAAGTGGTCCTTGCTACCTTTTTACTAACTATGGTCGCTAGTTACTACCAAGTCAGTAACCGTTCCTTTAGCCCTAAAATAAAGTCAAAGAATATAACTGACACAGACTGTCGTGTCAATAAATTTGTTTTGTAATGAAACATTTCTGCAGGAGCGTGCGGTTATAGGTAGACTAAGCTGTTTCTACAATCTCGACTTCATAATTAACGCTGATATCTTAGCTCAACGGACATGAGCCGCTAGACCGTAACTGAGAGTCATATTGACAGAATACAACCTTCGTCGGTAAAGTTCCGAGACAGAGTTCATTAAAAAATGCGTTTAACATTGAAATCATTTGTGCAGCACCCCTTCGAAATAGTCTCCCTTGCAGTCTGTACACAGCTTCCAATGCTTCTTGAGGCCTTGGAAACAGTTGGAAAACGCTTCTTTTGGCAGGGCTGTCAGCTCCTTTGTCGTGGCGTCTTGAATGGCCTCCACGCTCCCCATCCAGCGACATTTTAGGGCTCTCTCCACAAGAGGAAACAGGAAAAATCGCATGGGGAGAGGTCAGGCGAGTATGGTGGATGGGGAAGTACAGTAATGCTGTGCTTGGCGAGAAATTTTGTCACGCTGAGAGCAGTGTGCGGCCTTGCGTTATCATGGAGAAGGCTCAACCGTCCAGATACTCATTAGTCAGGGCGACGGCGTCGCAGTGAATCCCGTATGTGTTCGAGCACGCGGATGTAAAACTCCTGACTCACCATCTGCCTTTGTTGGACGAACTCGTGGTGTAGACACCTCTGGCATTGAAAAAAACTATCAGCATCGTCTTTGTTTTGGTCTCCTGCCGCCGCACCTTTCTCGACGCCGGAGAGCTTGTGGACCGCCATTCGGCGTTCTGCCTCTTCGTTTGAGGATCGTATTGAAAACACCATGTTTCGTCTTCAGCAATGATGCTGTCGACGAGTGCAGCTTCCTTCTCTGCCTCGGAGGGCAAATCAACGCTCACTCATGCCCGCGTGTCCTTCTGGTCCTGTGTGAGGGAGTGCGGCACAAGTCTGGCATTGATCACCTTTCGTTTCCTCAAGTTCTCATGCAAAATTTGGTGGCATGTTGTCTTATTAATGTCGAGAGCATCTGATAGCATGCGGACTGTAATGGTGCTGTCTTGCTGTGCGATTTCCCTGATCCAAACCACGTTGTCTTCATTCCTGTGAGGTTGAAGGGCGCCCTTCCTTGTGTCGTCTTCCACCGACGTTCTCCCCGAAACGAACCTCCAGTGCCACTTGAAAACTCGCGCCCGCGATAATTTCTCGCTGCTGTAAGCGTCACGAAGGAGCTCATACGTCTGTGTGGCTGTCTTGCCAAGCTTCATACAGAATTTTATGTTTACGTGCTGTTCGAGGCGGACGTCCATCTCTCCACATTCACTCACAGTAGAATGCGTGACAATATAGTGACAACGTATTTTTCTGCATGTAGTGCCATCTAGCGGCTGCCACAGCAACTAACATAAATAGTTTAGGTTAGCCAAAAAGATGGCTCTACACATACGCACCAACATTTGTTTTGGGGAATCATTTCTAGAGAAAAAAATAAAATCAGTCTCTAAACTTTACGGACAAAGGTTGTATATAAGAGCGAGAAACATTTACCTGTGCACGCGCAGTGCGCGTGTGTGATTCTTTATGGTTTGTGCTTTTCTTGCATTCTGAACCTTAGTGTGCGCCCGGTAAGGTTGTTTGATGCCATCACCTAGCATAATATTTACATGTAATGCGCCATAGGCCTAAACCTAATGTGTGATTTACGGTCAGCACGCTCTGATAGCTATGACTGGTTACGGGAATTAGTCAAATTATCTATGCAGCTTTTTATTTTTCATTATGCACAAATTTAACATGCCACGCCAGCACACCGTACGAAGCGCCTAGCAACATATATGCGAAAGCTTCTATACATTTTCTTAGTAAATACTACTAGCTTCCCATTACTAACTGCGGGCATCAGCCGTTACTAACTCAATGGGCTAGTAAATGTTACTAACCTTCCCGTTACTAACCGCAGTTCCGAATAGGGTAGTAACATATGTGCCAACCAGTTCCTACCCCAAAGTTAGGAAGTACTACTATCTTTTTTTAATAGTGTTGGGTAGATCATCTAAGCCCAGCGCACCAGCGCGTTCGGTAGTAGAGCGCTGGTTCTGTGTCTCCCTAGCTGTGGCATCTGCGTGTAGCGTAGTGAGAGAGAGCACAGACTATCACCGGAGTAGGGGGCGCAGACTATCACCGGAGTAGGGGGCGCAGTTGCTAGACTTGCAAAATTATTTCCTCGCTTGGTGATGTAGTCGAGGGTTCGACGGCATACCGTCTGGTCAGGAATCATGGCTTGATGAGGTTCACTGGTCACTGACCAAGGTCAACAAAAAATGACGTTTCGGGAGCGCTACGGCTCCCTTGTTCACAATGAGCAACCAGCTGGACGTCCCGGGCTTTTTGTAGCGGTTACTATCGTTCTGAGGCATTTCGCGTAGATAGGGTGCAACGTGCCGTCATTCCTATTTATTGTGTTGGGCGTAGTCTGGATGATTAATGACTCGAGATTTCGGCGGGCTGATACATTCTTTTCCCTTGTCACTATATCTGCTTCATCCCAATTAATTTCGTGACCAGTCTCTTGCGCATGCTCCGCGATTGCGTTCGTTGTCACTTTTCCTTTTCGTACATCGTACTGATGTTCTTTCAGGCGTCTCTTGAAGTCTTTCGTTTCCCATATGTAAACTGATGAACAGTCGGCGCAGGCAATCTTGTAAACCACGCCGGGAAAACTGGCACGAGGGAGCTGGTCTTTCACGTTTACAAGCTCATTTCTTATCTTGCTTGTTGGGACATGTGCAACATGGACGCCGTGCTTGCGGAACATCCGCGCCAGCGCCTCGCTGATCCCCGGTACATACGGGATAGCGGCTCGTTTCGGTGCGTTAGCACTTTCGTCTTCCCGGGCAGTAGGCTTACTTGATACAGCCACTCTTTGCGTGTTCCGAATGAAGGAAAGGGGGTAGTCGTTTCTTTTCAAATCTTTTTCCACGGTCTTCATTTCGTGGTTTAGGGCGGCGTCTTCACTGCATACTTCCCTGGCACGGTTGATTAGAGATGCCACCACTGACCGCTTATGACTGACAGGGTGGGCTGAATTGAAAATTAGGTACCTTCCGGAATGCGTCGGTTTCCGGTTGACGCGTAAACTAAGACCTGTTGGAGTACGGGTTACCACGGTGTCGAGGAACGGAAGGCAGCCGTCAGTCTCTTCCTCAACAGTGAAGTTAATTGAGGGCTCAATGCCATTAAGGTGATCGAGGAAAGTGCGGGTGTGCTTCCGGTCTATGACGCAGAAGCAGTCGTCCACATACCTAAAAAATACTTTTGGTCGCGGTTGGAAGGTGGCCAAAGCTTTGCTCTCGATGGCTTCCATAGCGATGTTAGCCGCTGTGAACGAGATGGCTGCCCCCATTGCTGTGCCAAAGGTCTGCTGGTAGAAGTTGCCGCTGTACGTAAAATATGTGTTGGTGAGACAGAACTGCAAGAGTTGGCAAAGTTCCGCTGCTTCGAACGGTGTCCGATCCTGCCACGAGGTGTCATTCTCGAGACGTTGCTTACATGTCTCAACTGCGAGATCAACAGGCACGCTTGTAAAAAGCGAGCAGACGTCGAAAGAAACGATCTCATCTGTGTCTTCTAGGGCGACCTCTTTGACCTTGTTGATGAAGTCGGATGAATTCTTGATGTCCGTGCCTGTCTTGCCCACTAGCGGTGAGAGAACGCCATGAAGGTACTGTGACAACGAGTATAAAGGAGACTTTCTAAAATCCACTATTGGGCGCAGGGGAATCCCTGGTTTATGCACCTTTGGTAGTCCGTATATGGCGGGCGCTGCACCCAGACGGCACGTTGCACACTATCTACGCGAAATGCCTCAGAACGATAGTAACCGCTACAAAAAGCCCGGGACGTCCAGCTGGTTGCTCATTGTGAACAAGGGAGCCGTAGCGCTCCCGAAACGTCATTTTTTGTTGACCTTGGTCAGTGACCAGTGAGCCTCATATTTCCTCGCTTAAAACAAAAAAAATATGTTCCGACTAAACTTCCTGAAATAAATTTCATGGAATGGTACGCGTACTGTGAAAAATTGAAAGTTGGTTGTCGGGGAAAGGAAATGGCGCAGTATCTGTCTCACATCTCGGCGGACACCTGAACCGCGCAGTAAACAAAAACTATTTTTGCCAAGTTTAGATTTTTTAGATTTCTTTTCTAACGCTGTCAGCATTCCTTGTGTTTCGAAACATTTTTTTATCGGTTTCCTCACTTCTGCAGAATATGAGAAGACAGTTGGGATGGCTACTGTGGTGACATGTATATTATTTTGAAAATTCAAAATACTATAGATTTTTACTTTTTACGGTGTTAGAACAAAAAAAATCTGCTGAAACATCATATATAAAAGAACAATGCATTAATTCGTGTAAACAATTCAGAGCAATGCGAGAAATTTTTAATTTTTTTACACATTTTGTTAGACTATACCTTGCTATGATTTGCGAACTTAAGATGGCGACCATTGCACGAAAAAATAAATTTCGTGCAAAACAACCTATATTAGTGCCGGAAAAACAGGCGGCGGCATGCACTATTGCGCTCATAATAACTTGGTCCAACTGGGGTTTCCGCATTAAGGTATATCAATGCCCCAAGTCAAAGAGCACCCGACTTGCACAAACATTCAATGTACTTAGTTGTTTGCATCGTCAGCTAACTGCTTCGAGAACTGAGCTGTTGTCATATCTTGTGCATTGCAGTTTATATTCAGCACGATAGTACGTGTTCTGCAGTGCAGTGCAGTGTGTTCTGCAGGACACAGTTTAGTTCGGCCGTACATACCGGTGGGGCTGGTTCCGGACTTCAAATTTTTTTTCAAGCCTCAAATAATATTTACTCGAATTAAAATTTATAGATTACAAGCAACGATGTTGGTGTGTATAATGAGCCTTCTCGTCTATTTTGTTCTGGAAGGCATTCTTAATTTCGGTTTGAATATCAGAAAAAAGTCAATTTTTATATCTTTGGAAGCAAATTTCTTCAAAAGTAGCCTGTTTCACTATTTTAAATTATTTTTAGCATAATCTATAGCAACTGTGAAAAACAGTACTGTA
>NC_135500.1:173083419-173163419 GCF_052857255.1 Amblyomma americanum | reverse complement strand
TCCCCAGGGTGAACGATAACGCGCGCCCACTGATGCGTGTAAACAAAGCGCGCAATGTGTGCAGGAGGCAAAACGAAACAACAGCACACGACGCGAGGCAAGAAAAAAAAAAGCTTTAGTGATACCCCTGCGAGGAACACTCAAGTGTAGGAAGCAGATTTTCGTGAAGAGGGGAAAAATGCAAGAAAATCGCTTATTTCCTAACCAGCCTGCTCCGGACTTGAGCCATGTGGCTAATAAAGTTTTCTACTTCTTCATCTTATGTAACCAATATTATTATTAATCTTCTCTTATAGACGTGGTAATGTGAGACCCAGGCGCCCTGGAAGTGGCAGCGGTTGAGAAACGTTACTGTTACGACCAGGGGTTTATTCAAACCATGACGGGAGACTGAAACCAGCTGGGTCCGCTTGCCGAGCACGAGACGCAACCAACCACCTCGTTCTCCTCCTCGTCTGCGTACTCAGCGATGCCAACCAAGATGCCGACTAAATAGACTAGGCATCGCCTCTTCATGGGCGTCACACTTCCACCTACGCAGCCGAAGCCCGCAGGGCGAGTCAAAAAGCACCCCGCGAATGGTAGGGCTTCAGCCGGGCAACGTGAGTCACGTCAGTTCGTGCAGAACGACGGCCGATTGCCATGAGACGCGCTATGCGGTAGTTCAGCTCACTTATTTTCTCAATAACAACATAGGGTCCGTCGTAGTGGCACAGCAGCTTCTAGGACAGTCCCCGCTTTCAGACAGGCCGCCACAAGAGCAAATCACCAGGGCTGTAAGTGACGTGACGGCGGTGGGCATCGTAGCGCGCTTTGGACCGACCTTGGGAGGCGAGGATACGAAGGCGGGCAAGATGTCGGGCCTCTTCGGCGAGACAAACTGCCTCGGCGATGGAGGGATCTTCATGAGGCTCGCCAGAAAATGGCAATATGGTGTCCAGGGTGTAGCGTGGAGGGCGAGCGTATAGTAAAAAGATGGGGCTGAAGCCAGTAGTCTCATGGCGTGCGGTATTGAAAGCGTAGGTGATGAACGACAGGACGCTGTCCAAGTTTTTGTGTTTTGAATCAACGTACATATATAGACAGCATGTTGGTGATCGTTCTGTTCGTGCGCTCAGTTAGCCCATTCGTCTGGGGATGGTAAGGCGAGAAAAGGCGAAAATGCGGTGCGCAAGAACGGAGAAGCTGCTCCACGACGTCGGCGGTGAACTGCCGACCACGGTCACTGATGATAACTTTGAGGGGTCCATAGCGGAGAACTATGGAGCGCAGCATAAACGAGGACACATGATACGCCGTAGACGAGGGTAGGGCGGCCGTTTCACAATACCGAGTGAGGAAATCAACACAAACCGCTATCCAGCGGTTCCCATGACAGAATTTGGGAAATCGGCCAAGGAGGCCTATGCCCACTTGCTCAAAGGGTGCGGCAGGTGGTGTCACAGGGTGAAGCTGACCAGATGCAACGCTAGCAGGACGCTTATATCGTTGACATTGAGTGCAGCTGGTGACGTACCTCTAAGTCGTTTCCCGCATTTTCGGCCAATAGAAGCGGGCCTGGGCACGGTGGAACGTTCGTGCCGACCCAAGATGTCCAGATGTAGGGTCGTCGTGCATGGCCTGCAAGACGGAGGTGGACAGGCTCTTCGGAACTAGCAGAAGGAAGCGCTGGCCCGTAGAAGAATAACTTTTCTTCCAGAGCAGACAATCTCGCAAGGTGAAGTGGTTTGCTCCGGAGGGGTCTTCAGCCTCCGCAAGAAGAGACCGCAGGGTCGAATCTCTCTGCTATTCGGCTTGGAATGTGGCGAGGTCGGGAAAACACGGTGAGACTGACGCGACGCAGCGTTCGAAATCATCGATGTTAGACTCCGTCTCAGGAAGGGGCAACCGCGAAAGGCAGTCCGAATCAGCGTGCCGGCGACCGCTCTTGTAGGCGGCTGTGTATAGTCAAGCTCCTGTGTAGTCAAGCGGCTGTGTAGTCGAGCCGGAGAGCCCACCGTGCAAGGCGCCCACACGGGTCACGAAGGTTAACGAGCCACCAGAGGGCATGATGGTCGGTGACGATGGTGAACGGGCGTCCGTAGAGATACGAACGGAAACGCTGCGTAGCGAAGACGACGGCGAGGCATTCCTGCTCGGCGACCGTATAATTGCGCTCTGGCGAGCGAGCGACTGAGCGAGCGACTTGCATACGCAACAACGTGCTCTTTGTTGCCGCATCGCTGGACGAGCACAGCGCCGAGACCAACGCCGCTGGCGTCGGTATGAATCTCTGTGGGGCGGAGGGATCGAAGTGGCGAAGTACAGGGTGGGACGTAAGAAGGAATTTTAGGTGGCGGAAGGCGGAGTCGCACTCAGGGGTCCACTCGAAAGCCACATCTTTATGAAGCGGGCCTGTCAGGGGTTATGCGATGTCCGCAAAGCGACGTATAAAGCGGCAAAAGTATTGCATAAGCCCAAGAAACTTCGCAGCTCTTTGACAGACTGTGGTGGCTTGAACGACTCGACAGCTGTAGCCTTGGCTGGATCAGGTCTGACGCCGTCCTTGTCTGCGAGGTGTCCAAGCACTAACGCTTGACGTGCACCAAAGTGACACTTTTTAGAGTCACAGTTCACGGGCGTCACAGTTACCTTTTAAAGTTTTTCTTCGGTTCACGCAACTTCTGCGTGAGGCAAGCCTTGTGCGCGGCCTGTGAGCGCGCCTCTGCGTAGCGTTGAAATGGAAAAAGACACATTCTTCTGAGCAAACCTTGGAAGGACATAGGCAACCGAGTTAAGTCAGCTGCTTCGGCCTTGGCATGCCACCTCCGTCGCCACCTCCTCATCGTCACGATCGGGGCAGGATCATTAACCCTCTAGCCGACGGTCGCGGACCCTGACGTCGGTCGTTCAAACGTGGTCTCCGCAATCAAGCACGGTTCAAATCATAGTTTCTCATTATTACATAGGTGAAAAAGCGGCGCTGCGATACATCTCACCCTAAAGTCAGGGACCTTAACTCACCCTGTATGCATGAGTGGTGCAGGAATGCCGGGAAGATGAGTTTTCATAACTGGCTTGGCTACTGTTGGGCATGAAATAGGCATTCAGACATAATAATACGACTCTTTTCGCGGCAAACCTCAAAGAAATACTGTGAATTTTTCCACACCAGCCTAATACTTGTGTTAAGTTTATTAAAAAAAGTGAAAACGCAGTTTCATCGCTGCGCAGACGAAAGCCTCGCGCGGCACAGCTGCCGATTCCCACAGTAAGTTACTCCATATCATTTTTATAATTTCCAAAGCGCGGTTACTATCGGCGCTGTGGCCCAACAAATTTTGGCCATTTCGATGACTTACATGCACTGAGGAAGCTGCTTTGACTGCAAGCTTCTCGAAAGCGCATGTAATTTGGCATGATGTAGCCAAATTCTTGGGCCACAGCTCCCAGTGTATCCGCGTTTTGTAAATTCTATAAACTGATATGAATATTAATTACGGTGGGCTACAGGCCTCTCAGTAATTAAAGGGCTTAACAGTAATAGCTAAAAAGTTAGCTATTCAATATTAGTCAACCAGCCTGCTGGTCAGCACGTCTCAGCTGCATTCTGATGTACCATACCTGTGCACCGCTGACAATGCATGCTATGCCGAAAAAGGCGCTCTTCTAACTCAGAAAGCCTATCTTTAAAAAAAATATTGTGTAAAGTCTTAGGTGAAACACCCTGTATAGCACGCCGGTATATACGAAAATTGATTTTTTTTTTAGGGAAAGGAAATGGCGCAGCATCTGTCTCACATATCAGCGGACACCTGAACCGCGCTGTAAGGTAAGGAATAATGGAAGGAGTGAAAGAAGAAAGAGGTGCCGTTTTAGAGGGCTCCGGAATAATTTCGACCACCTGGTATCTTTAACGTGCACCGACATCGCACAGCCCACGGGCGCATTTTGCTTTTCGCCTCCATCGAAACGCGACAGCCGTGGTCGGGTTCGAACCCGGGTACTCCGGCTCAGTAGACGAGCGCCTTAACCACTGAGCCACAGCGGCGGTTAAAGAAATTGCTGATGGCCTATAGCTCTGTTAAGCCAGGACATACATAGCGAAAGCGTGGCGACTTCTGCATCGGAAAATTTTTTGTTGAACACCACAATTCGCTCTCAGATTCCAGATATTCTCACCTAAAAGATCACTGTCGCGATTGCGGTAAAGAAGAAAAGTAAAAGTGCCGCTACTTGGTTACAAAAACAAGGGTTTTCTTTCTCCACAGCGGGATAAGAAGATCAAGGCAATAATGGAAGCTTATTTCATCAGAAAGAAGCAATGTCAGTGTGTCAGCCAGCCTTCCTTGTTGGTTGATAAAGGGGCCTCATTTCTAGATAATTCACGATTTTTTTTGGCTTGGAGTAATCAGGTGGGGTAGGAGGGAGGGGGAGAAAGAGTAGGCTTTTGGTTGGACTTCGCCACACGCCAGATGAGTGGCGATAGTTGTACTTCCTTAATTTTGCTTGTCAAAGTGCTCGATGCTCTCTCATGTCACGTGATTTTCATGTATAAATGTTTGATCTTTTCAATAAAAAAAATTTGTCGCGAGTCAGCGCTCGTCTGTGTTGTCTTCTTTTTTTTTTTTCCGTCGTCTAGTTCGTGTTGTACCACCCACAATGAATTATGGAAGGCTCCTTCTGTGCTGTATATCGCTCTCATTTCAAAATTTCATGACAAACTCGCGCTTGTTGGTCGATAGTGACAACCTCGTGTTAAGCGTTCTTTCTTTTCTAGATGGTGCAAAAAAAAAAAATGAACGGGAGACAAAGAAGAACTCGCTCTCTGACCTTTGAAAACGGCCGGTGCGAAAACGGGATGGCAGGCGGTCGGAGCGTGCTTTGCAGAGAATGTAAAATCAGTTACGTCGACGATGAAGTAGTGCATGCATTTAGGTATAGCCGAATTCTATACGCAACCCCATATCTCAAATTGAACCGCACGCAAACCGAACGCGTGAGCGCCATGATCCGCCTTGCGACTAAGGCAGCCCTAAACCTTCCTCGTAGCACTAGTACAGCCAAACTCCTTGCACTAGGCATGCATAACACTATTCAGGAACAAGTTGACGCGCACCTTCAGACACAGTACCTTATACTTGCCACGAGCGCCACTGGCCGCCATATACTCTCCTCCCTTCGCATCAATATATCGGCTAACCAGTCAACCCTTATAGCCATCCCTCGACAAATCCATGCACCGCTCGTTGTGAAACCCCTTACTAGGAACGTCCATTCCCAATATCATATCCCTCGCCGTGTAGCTTGTGCTAATGCCCTCCATAAGTATTGCGGACAAGCCCACGGTGCCGTTTGGGTAGACGCAGTATATACAGCGCATGAAGCGGTAGCAGTTGCCTACAATCAAACCCTACCCCGCCTCCTAACTCTATGCTCGAGGAGGCAGAGGAGACCGCCATCGTCCTAGCTCTTGCACATTCGGACGCCCAGTACATTTTCAACGACTCCAAAACGGCTCTGTCCAACTTTGCCAGGGGCAGGATTCACACCCCTGCCAGGCAATTGTTGAACGCCCCCACCCAAAATTTACCGCACAGCGTAGAGCTCCAGTGGGTGCCGGCTCACTCTGGGAACCCTGGAAACGAGGCTGCCGATAAATTGACCCGAGGTTTTATTTGCCGGGCTCAGGACAGTCTCGATCCAGGATTCTCGAGGGAGCGGGCGCACACCTTTGCGGAGCTCACGCAAATACCCCGTTTGGACCGTCCGACTTACCCCCTCCGCACCCCTCTTTTACGCACTCCCAACAGATCCTCTTCAGACGCCTCCAGACCCGCTCTCTGTCATCCCTTCAGCTGTTATCCCACTGTTGTGGCACATCCCCTGCATGCTTCCTATGCGGTGACCCTCACGCCACACTCTCTCACATCCATTTCGGCTGCCCTGCTGACCCTCCCCCGCAGGGACAGCACGCCACCTCAAGCTGGGAGGACTGGGAGGTCCTGCTCTGCTCACGTCTGCAGAACCTGACTCGGGCTGTCGACGTCATGTCTCGACATGACCTGCATTATGCAGTGTGAGACCGTGCAGTGCCCCAGGGAGCCAGCAGGGTCTAAAACTCACTTGCCAAATAGTTTTTCTGTCTGTCTGTCTGTCTGTCTGTCCGTCCGTCCGTCCGTCCGTCCGTCCGTCCGTCCGTCCGTCCGTCTGTCTGTCTGTCTGTCTGTCTGTCTGTCTGTCTGTCTGTCTGTCTGTCTGTCTGTCTGTCTGTCTGTCTGTCTGTCTGTCTGTCTGTCTGTCTGTCTGTCTGTCTGTCTGTCTGTCTGTCTGTCTGTCTGTCTGTCTGTCTGTCTGTCTGTCTGTCTGTCTGTCTGTCTGTCTGTCTGTCTGTCTGTCTGTCTGTCTGTCTGTCTGTCTGTCTGTCTGTCTGTCTGTCTGTCTGTCTGTCTGTCTGTCTGTCTGTCTGTCTGTCTGTCTGTCTGTCTGTCTGTCTGTCTGTCTGTCTGTCTGTCTGTCTGTCTGTCTGTCTGTCTGTCTGTCTGTCGACGATGAAGACACTTGTACAGCGGGTGAATGACAAAACTAAAAGCGCAATTTTCCCTGTTTAGCCCTAGAGTTAGGCAAAAAACAGCGATTTTCAAATGCTAGGAACGTTTGCCAGTCACTGTCGCTCGAGTTTTAATTGATAAGTTGCGCTCTTTTGCACTTATATGTGCTCATAAACTGTATCAACCACGCTCTACTTCAAATATGAATATAGACTTGTAATCGTGCATGTATATGCCACAATTTTCCACAAATATGAGGTCACCTTTTCCGCGCACTGCTTTCTCGCAGCAGTCAACAGCGCCTAGACCTCTGTTTGTTTACAGGTAGTGAATGGGAGGCGTGTAAAGAACGAAAGACCGCTGTGACACTATTCTTTTTGTTCGCTTCCATTCGATTCTTGCCATGTGACCGTCTGACTGACTGACTGATTCCGGTGACAGTGAGGGCATGCATGGGGCAGTAACGAATGCACAAAAGGTTCAGAATGAATTGGAATTCTGATAAAATCATATCACTGCTACCACTTTCCGTGGATAACAAATCACCATATCGTCATACACACATGTCGGGATGAAGCTTGTCATTACACAGACAGTCATGCACAAAATTCTTCGCGTTTGATGTGTACCCTTTAGTCATATGTGCTCGGCCATGTTTTTAACAATTATCCCTATTTACACAGGCAAATCATCTTTCTAGATATATACTATCGGTACTCGAGAAAAACTTGGCTGTCATTTATTTATTTATCAATTTAGTTTGTGTGAGGTGCCCACTAACAGCAATAGGCCTTTTAAAGTGGTGCACTCAAGCAGTGAAATAGAAAAGAACAATAACAAAAGGCCAATGGAAATGATGCATACGACGACATTGAATGATAGAAACAACAGTCAAAAGGAGTACATACGCAAATATTCTGGACAAGCGCATTCTCAAACCGCAAAATTGTTCATGTACGCTAGTTTTTTTTCATATACCGCAAGATTCCACTTTAACAATTAATATATCCGCAGATATATCCTCGGCATGGCTTGAATTTTTTCGCTAGTAACGTTTTTGCTATCTTCAAAACTTTCCCCATTGGTTTTCTACGGCAGCTTTAACTACTCGATGTGAGCAATGGACAAACGTTACAAGATAGATTTTGCGCCACATCGGAGGAACGGACCATTACCTTCACTGTTTCCATAACACTATACCTTACAATGTACCGTAGTGGTCTCCCTATTAAAATTAGAATCCTATTAGAATCCTCTCCCAGTGAACACAGCAGAGTTCGCCTGAAATAGTTAAAATGCCGGTGAAATATATCAGGACCACATCGTGTGATATATACATATCCTGCAAGCGTTCTACTACCGAGGAGAAGATCCTCCTGTCTCCATGCTCTCTTTCTGTATTTCTGGCACCAGAAAACTCACGCAGTGGACACTTAGTGGCTTTGCTATCTCTTTCACTGGCAAAAATTTATGTAGGAGCGCTCCTAAAATCTATTTTTTTGCAGGAAAACTCTGACAAGAAAGTCTAAGAGGGGGATGTTCGCACATCGGCGCTTTCGCGGCTCAAAACAGTTTCTCGACGTTTGTCGAGATACAACTGCAGCCTTCTGTCTCGGTACGTGCATAAAACAAAAGAGAATTCCTGCCAGAGGTCCCGTTCGGAGCCTCGGTGTAAGTAAACGGGGGTGTGAGAAGGGTGCCTCTTCGAGCGTGTCTAATTCCCGCCGTCAGCGTCGCGACGAAAGCTGCGGCGCGCAATCGACCGAACATCAGGTGAAGGCTGCCCCCGACGCCGTCCCGTGTTCTTGCCCGGAAGAGCTGCGGTGCATGACCCCCCATCTGGCGCACGGCCTGCCGCCCCAGGACCCACAGGTGACGGCAGCACCGCCAGACAGCATGCGCCGTTTCCATTATCCTGCTCGTTTCGTCTCTCTTTACTCCAACCCCCTCTCCTCCCGTCCCTCCTCCTTCCACCCTCCGTGTAACTGTTGAATGCTCGAAAAGTACGAGACAGAGGGAGAGATGGACTGCGTGAGGGTGAAGGGCGGCCGACGCGTTCGGTTGCCCCAGGTAACCATCGGAGACCACGCTGGTGGCTTCGATCGGAAGAGTATGCAGCGGCACGAGCTCGAGTTGGGAGCGTAACGAGATGCTTGCCAGACGCCGGCGTACCAACAAGCAGCTGCAGTGGCGTCGTCGATGACCGCTCACGAAGACGTCGGGCGTCGCCGACGCTGTCTTTCCTGAACGCCGCCCTTGGATTTCGTCGCGCCTCCTTGCCCATCGCCGCGGAAGGAGCATTGCGTGGCATTGCTAGCTGCATCGAAGGCGGCTATTTATAGAACCACTCCGGCAGACGAGCAGTGTGGTGTGCGTGGTGTAAGGGTTGCGCGGTATTACCTCAATCTGGAGCAACCTGACCCCTCGGGTGCACGAACGCGCTAGAGGAGGAAGTGTCAACAGTCTGGTGGGCCCTGAAGTGCGTCTGGAGCCGGCGGCGGTTATTACGCTACGTCCATCAAGCAACCTGCGTGATTCGGGCGTCCGAAAGGACTTATTTGTGCCCCTGAGCCATTCACAGCAGAGCCGAGTGAACTGCGAAGGCGGAGTGGCTGAGGCCGTTCCTCCCTCGGGACACACGCAGGACACCTTAAGTGAACGCGCAGCTGCATGGGGAAGCCCAAGATGAGCAAGTCGTCGAATGCGGCGCAGAACTTGACGGGCTTTTCTCGGCGGTCCGGCAATCCAGGCAGAACGGCGAGTGAGACAGCTAAGCTGTCGGGGCTTCCGTAACGACTCTTTCTCTGCCCGGCTAGACACCACCGGGGCGCGTGGCACTGTACGGGCGTGCATGTACGCCAAGGTGGCACGACGATTGCGCAGCGCGTGAGCAAGAATTTCTTCGTCGGCAGACGCTCCTTTCGCTTTTATTTTTATTTCCCTTTCAAATGACGTACGTGCGAGGTAAGCGTCACCTCTCCAGCCTGGCGCCGGCGAAGGAGCTGGTCTGTCAGCGCAGATGCCCGCCGCAATCGACTCGGGGCAGCGGCGGCAGACATCCCGCGTGAGGACCGGCAGAGGAAGCAGTCTGAGTAGCAGGTCCTTCCTGACATGAGCCGCGTCTGCGTCGCCCGGACGCTACCATCCGTGTCCGCACCTCGCGAGTGCCGGCGTTGTGTACGCGGTGAGCACGTGGCCGCCGTTCGACTCGGGGCTCTCGACGCTGCTGCCGTCTCGGACGACGACAGAAGAAGCAGGGGCGCTTCCGCTGGACGATAAGCGCCGATATACCGGCCGCCGCGTCAAACGGCACGCTCGCTCGCGACGCCGGTGTGCCGCTCTCGCTGTAGCGAGGGGCGCCGCGAAACAGGAAAAACCGACGGCCGCCCGCTTTCTCGGCCACAACTCATTCTTTCCTCCCCGCTCGGCGCACTTATCGAGGAGTCGCCCGACGCACGTGCGTGTGTACCGCGACGGTGCGCCTCGAGAAAGAGTTGACACAAACCGCCGCGGGCGCGCGTTCCGCCGCGACCGCCGAGCCATGCGTGCATGCCGTCTCTCGGACGCTACCGATTAGCCGCCCAGGGCGATCCCGACGGAGCAGCACGTCCACTGACTGCGAAGGAAGGCACCACCGACGGCAACGACTACGGCAAAACAGCAGCTCGGGGTCTCATCGCCCGCGGCGGCTACGGAGACTTGGCCAACCTCGACCCGCGGACGTCAGCAGCCTTGGCGGCGGCGAAGCTCTCGCTGCATGGACGACGACGCTGCCGCAGCACCACCTCCTTCCCCTGCTGCGCCGTGCGGTGGGCGCCGCCAAAGCGCGATGAGGACCGCTGCGATCAGTCTGCTCCTGCACCTCCTGTGCTCTTGCAGCCCGCTGTGGTGGCCGCTCGCCGGCGGCGCGGTGCGCAACAGGACCGAGGACCTGCCCATCGTGTTCCCCGACGACAACGCTGCGACCACCTCGTCGCGGACGGCTCGCAGGCTGCCCGAACACCGTCCGGTTCGCACTGGGGTGAGTGCGTGCTCTCGACTGTGCCCCCGGTTCGCGCAACGGCAGCCTTAAAAGGGGGTGGCATTGGAGATTGGCGAAGCGGTGCGCGTCTTGAGTGGAATTATTGCGGCCGCCGGAGAACGCAGTGACAGGGCGCCGCGCAGTACGACTTTCGCGCTTCTCTGTGATTGTGCTGCCGCTGTCGGCGCCGTGGTCTTGGAAGGAGGCGCTGTCAGGTATACGCGGCGTCGTCAGCGCCCGGCGACGACCCGCTTGCGTCACTGGGTATATTTGCGCAGGACGGGTTTTGTCGCGATCGCCGGGCGGCGGTGGCGAGGGCGCCAAAAGGAAAACAAGCGGCTGACCAGTCTTGTAACTCGCCGTTTGACACGTGCGCGCCGGCAATGCTCTGCACGAAGGGCGCGCTCTTCTTCCTCGTCCGGTGACTGCAATTAGATTAATGAGTAGCGCCGCAAGAAGGCGGCAGTGCACGAACCCCAGAATTTATTTTTTTAAACGACTCGCGATAACTGTGAGAAAGATTTACGAGGTGACTTTTGTAAAGCCGAGGCTTCGCTGTACACCTTATTTTCTTCACTAATGCGTGGTTGCAAGTATGGCAATATACACACAACACGGAAGCAGCGATACGGCTGCGTTACCGCGAGCCTCAGCACAAGCTCTTCTTTTTTAGGTGAGCGTTATAAGCTGCGCATGAATTCAGAACTTATTGAAGCCCAGATTGGCGACTTTAGCAAGCACACTTAAGTTCGTAAAATATAATCGCTAATTCGTAAAGCAAGCTCAGTTTACATCTTGTCAGAAAAAATCGCGTGCAATGGCTGTGGCAGTATACTTAAACACGTAAAATGAGGCTTTTGTGAAATGAAGCGGGTTTGTGCCTTTCGTGGTCGCGGTTATTTCAAACTATCCTATAAGGCACGTCTACTGCGCTTTGGGTTAAGCGGTGAAATTTTTACTAATTGCTGATCATGCCATGTTTATTCACGTATATGTAAAGGCTGCGTAGAAAGCGGAAATTAAAACTGCAGCTGTCATTAGAGATGTGACACTTGGCGGACGTGTGCGGCCCGAGCGGCCACAGATGCTATAAATTTCTCCTATGGCGTGTTCGCGTGGAGAGAACTATCTCTCACCGGCAATTTTGCCCACTACAATAGCTGATGTGCTTAGGCACTCTTCCTACCCAGTTCAAGGTCGAAAGTTCGACTTCGGTATCGGTTCTTGCACACCGACGTGGGCAGTTTCAAGGCGCGTTTTGTTTGCAGCATGCATGTGTAACGCAAATAATAATGGCTTAGATATTTCAGGTAAAAACAGCGTGGGAAACAGTCGGCTCGATCCTCGCAGGCTGCTACCGAACGCAGGAAAGCAAATATTCAGCAGATAAAACTTTAACGTAAAAGTAAGTTTTAGAGGAAGAACACTTTCATTTCAATTAATTTTTAAGCAATGGAGAATGTAGTATATATAGTGATTCACCATCATTCTAATACGTCCACTGCAGGGCAAAGGCGTTTCCTGTCGACCTCCAATTAACCCGGTCATCTGCGGCCGCCTAACCTCCGCAGTCTTCCTGATTTCCTCCGCCCACCTGACTTTCTGCACTCCCCCTGCTCTGTTTGCCTTTTTTTGCAACCCACTGCGCTACCCCAAAGCAACCTTCGGATATCTAGCCATCGCGTTACATGCCTTCTCCAAGCCCATTTCATCCTCTTGATTTCAGCTGCGATATATTTTGATCGCGTTTGTTCTATGACCCATTTACAGACCCTCTTCGTGTCTCTTAACGTACGTACGCGAATCATTCTTCCTTCCATAGCTCGCTGCGCTAGCTGTCCTCAGAATTCGAGCCGCTTTTCGTTGAGTAGAAACAGTGCGAACTGAGACTGGGCCGAAGGAAGACTCAATGGAGCACTCAAGGGATTACCGACTCTGCCATGCTTCTGTTTCAGCTTTTCGTTAGCCTCCTCGTTTGGGTCCTATATGATGAGTACTGGAAAGATGCAACAATTGTACACTTTTTTCTTGGGTATGGTACTGATAAGTTGATATTCAAACAAGAGTATACCTCCCAAAATGTGCTCCACCCGATTCTCATTTTCCGAGTCATTTCACTTTCGAGGTCCGGTTCTGCTGTCAGTACCTGCCCCAAGTACGTGTATTCTCTTACTACTTCCAGTGCTTCGCTGCCTATTGTAAACTGTTGTTATCTTCCGAGATTTTTGAATGTTGGTTTAGTTTTCTTCATGTTAATCTTTAGCAAACAAGTAAGAAACACTGCAGGGACGGGACGTAGTATATATAAGAACAGACACAGACGAAGCGCTGACTACCAACCGCATGTTTATTGACGGCCCATCGTGCATATACATCGTGCATCGTGCAGGGCTGCCAATAGGAAAAGCATAAAATAGAATGTGCCCCATCATTATATTTTGCCTTTATTTCGTATTTTCATACTTTTTTTCTCTGTTGGTCCTGCGTATACCAGGTGTTTCAGCGAACATGTTCTGCCACTTTTAAAAATAAGTTTTTTTGATTTAAAAGAACACTTTTGTCTGCTTAGCATTGCCAGCGGTGTAGCGCATCAAAATACACCTAAGACGCGCTAAATAGTAAACTGTTTAACAAATAATGAATATTAATTTTTTTAACTATATATTAATGTCTCTTCTTATTTACTGAGAGGCGTGTAGCTCACCGTAACTAATATCTGTATCAGTTTTTTGAATTTCGAAAACGCAGTTATCCGGCGCTGTGGCCCAACAAATTCTGGCCACATCGCATGAAAATGTATGCGCTTTCGGAAAGCTTGTAGGCAAAGCAACCGCTTTACTGCACGTAACTCGTCGAAGTAACCAAAATTTGTTGGGCCACAGCGCCGAGGGTAACTGTGGTTTCTAAATTATAAAATCTCATATAGATATTACTTACGGCGGGCCACACCCCTCTCAATGAATAAGGAGACTAACTGTAACAGTCAAAAAGTTAACTATTCAATATTAGTTAACCAGCGGACTAATTAGCCCGTCTTAGGTGCATTCTTATGCGCTACACAGCTGACAATGCTCTGCCGAAAGAAGCACTATTTTAACTCAAAAAGCCTATTTTTCAAAATTATGTGACGTCTTAGATGAAACACCCTGTATATATGTTCGCTTTGGACGGCCAATATGCATACGATTGCTGGCCAACGCTTCGTTTGAGTCCGTTCTTAATTCCCGGTGGTGTTTCGTACTTGCTTGTTTGCAGTGCATCAGCCGGTCCAAATTTCCACTTCGCTAATCTTTACACCCGCGGTTCTGCTTTGCTCGCTTAGGACTTCAATCACCGTCGGCAGTTCGTCCCCTCGGTTGCTTAGCACGGCGATGTAATCAGTAAGTCGGAGATTACTAAGCTTTTCTCTTTTATCTTCTGTCCCATAATCTTCCCAGTACAGTTATCTGAATTCCTCCTGTAATCACGCGAATCGAAGTGGAGAGTAATCACGCGATAGAAGTGGAGAGATCGTGTCTGCCTGCCCGACACCCATCCAAGTTGGGATTTTATCACTTTCCATTAGGAGAAGCATGACCATTGTGCAGCTGCTGTATATATTTTCTAGTACCTTTACATGTATGCATATATAAGTACATATATATGTACATATAGACTATATACCGGGTGTTTCAGAGATCATTTTCAATTTTTTTTAAATGCGCTTTGTGGGGTAAAAATATAGCTTTTGCGGCTTAGTATTACCAATGTTGGCGGACACCATGAAAAAGGTTAATGGTCTTAAGTAGCACGCTGGTTAACTAATCTTGAATAATTAACTTTTTAACTAGTAGAATTAAGCGCCTAGTTGCAATTATAGATTTATAGCCGGCCGTTAGTAATAGCCATATCAGTCTTTAGAATTTCTGAAATGCGATTACCCTGGCCGCTGTGGCTCCACAAAATATGGCTGCATCGGGCGAAAATACAGGCTCTTTTGAAAGCGTGCAGGCAAAGCAACCCCTCCAGTGCACGTAACTAGTCAAAAAAGCCAACTTTCGTCGAGCGAAAGCGCCAAGAGTAATCGAGTTTTAGAAATTCCAGAAACCAGTATGGCTGTTACTAACAGCCGGCTACAAATCTTTAATTGCGACTAGGCGCCTAATTCTCCTAGTGAGAACGTTAATTGTTAAGAATTAGTTAACCAGCTTACTACTTAAGACGATTCACCGGTTTTCTGATGTCCGCCAACACTGGCGATAGTATTCCGAAGAAGCATATTTTTAGCCTCACAATCCTATTTTTGAAAATTTTTGAAAACTGTCCGCTGAAACACCCGGTATATGCTATATATGCCTATGCATGTATTTCCGGTTCACAGTATATTGGGTATACATACACCAGTAAGAACCCCAGAAGCGGTCGAAATTGCTCCGTAGCCGCGCTTGGCTGCAGCATCGGAAGGTAAAACGAACCTCGTATTCTTGCTATCGGGCTTCCAGATTATTCAGACTTGCCAACACGAAGCGCATGTCGACGTGCAGGATGCGAAGTGTTCACTCCCGTGGAGCGCGGGGAAACACACTACCTCTTGCGCGGACTTTGTATCGCGGGGCGGTACGTCCGAACTTGTAAGAGTGCAGCCACTTCCTGCGGAGACAGATAAAAAGCAAGGCGGCGGTTCGTTTTTGTCGATGTATCGCGCACAGATACCAACCGAAAAAAAAAGAAAGAAAAATGCTACACTGGCGTATGTGCGTTTCCGGTTGGTTCTATCTTCAGCCAGCGAAATCGGGCATGCGCTGGCTTGTTTCAACCCTCCAACGCCCCTTGAAAAATTGCACGGGGAAAAGCCCTACAAACGTTTTTTAATCGACTTTCTACCGCGCACACGAAGTGTGCATCCTGCCAGACTGCATATACCTCGTCTTCCAACATGATTTTTAAAGCATTGTCGTCTGCTCAGCTCCCACGGGCACTGAAGGAGTAACGCAAGATTTCCTTCTGCAAAAGCGTATCATAGCGGTATGCGTATACAGGTGCGTGCCGCGCACGCGTCTCTAGTTCTGGAGGGTGCACTAATTCTTTCTTTGCCGCGGGAATAACGGTGAATGTCAGGTTAGTGAGCGTAAAAAATTTATTCACCCATAAATTTTAAGATTTCACTGAATTGTAGCACATCGCAGTGTAGATAAAAGTTTTTTTTTTCCATGCCCGAAAAACGCTTGCGCCACCTGACGCGTTCTACGCGCACCTGGCCGAATGCGTCGGTCTTGATCAACGCATACCCTGCTCAGACGCCCGGATTCAATCCTATCCGTTAGCCTTTACGTGAGCCACATCATTTCAACCAGCAAGTAGACTCGATCATGCAAAGGAGATCCCGCAAGTCGCTAGGCTGTGTAGGTGGGCTCTGACAGGAGTTGTATACCACGCTGCCAGTGAGTGACGCCGCCGATTGACGGTCACAGGCCGCGTGGAAACTTTTTCAAGCCTTTCAGCACTGGGAGATCCGAGCACCTGGGCGGGGGACACGCGTGTGCGCATTGCAAAAACTGGTCGGTTCCCACCGACGCGAGGATGTGAACCCAGTGCATCGCAAATACGAGAGCGATGTCCAGCAACTAAGTAACTTCTCCGCAGCGATGGTACGACACCGTTACGGCGGGAAATCTACTTCCATCCGTGGGAACCATGTTGCCGGAACTTTCCCGCAGGAAGCTGAAGTTAGAAAGAGAAATTTTAGAGGTTGTCCAGATCGAGCAGTGCGATCCGGATATTTGCATTACTAGGCCTCGGTACATCTGGTTATGAAACTAATTCATAATTAAGTAGCCTAGAACAGAACGAATTGCGCACTGCGAATACTTCACTCCTTTCGTATAGTCCGCTTCATTTCGCACTCTCGTGAACACATTTTATTTATCTCTTCGTATCCGCTTGTACTGCCTCCTTGAACAAGCCGCACAGGCTTGTTATGTTTTGATAAGTGTACGTACGTTTTGTGTACACTCTCTAACTTGGCTTGAATGGCAGAGGCAGATCATTTCGTGGAGTTAGCGCTTGTGGCTTGTGTATCTCTGTCTGTGTCTTCTGCATCTGCGCTAAGCTGTTTTCCAAACGGGTGAAGCACTTTCACCTTGCGCCTCCCATTGCACCCGCCTTTGCAAGAACCATGTGACTTCGCAGCATCACGTGACTTCAAGTGGGGTTACCAGTGATGGCATTTTACTTTCCTCTTTGCTTTTGCTAAGGGGCGCCACCGACGCCGAAAGCTATGCCCTGAGCCCTGATGCTGATATCATTGTCAAGAAAGCGCGTCGCCGCATGATTGGTCTACCTTGTCTGGACTGAGCTGAGTCCGCCACCAAATGCTCCTGTCAACCAACGGTGTGCATAGCGGAAAGAGAAAACCCCATAGACGAAGGACAAGGGGAACAAAAGGTGCTTCGGGGCGCCGTCTCTAATGCCAAGCACTAGCAACACTGGTGCACCGAACAGCATTGCGAGCGCCTTACTGCTGCCCGCGGCAATGTAGCATCGCTGATTATCTCGACAGCGGGCGACAAGCAGGTATGTTTCGTAGAAGTGCGCGTGGCGCGCAGTGGGCTTGAGAGAGAGAGAGAGAGAGAGTTTTCCGCTCAAGAGGGGGGTGGAGGAGACCTTGCGGTCCCCATTTCGATGGGGGCGAAGTGCGAGCAGTTTGCACGAGTGCGCAGATTCCGTGCTGCTTGTTCGAGGGTCTGGAGATGAGAATCTATGTACGCGCTAATCCGAAACACTCGACAGAGGCTTTCGAGCGGCACCTTGGAACGTAGAAGAGCGCATTCCTGTCATGTTTCTTTATCGATCGGTTTGTTTAGGTGGCTGTAGCGTTTGTTATGAACCTGTGCTGCGCTTTCGTTTGGTATGAGAGAAAGGGAGAAAGGGCTTTTCTTTTCTTTACAAACGTTCTTCGACTTTCTTATATATCGATCAAACCAAAGTGCCAACCCTTTCCGCAACAGCACCTTGAGTTCGCTAATTAGACGAAGGAGTTATTACTATCAGCATCCACGTCAGAGCAATCGTATGGTTACAAAGTGATCTTGATATGCTGCTGAGGTCACGTCGCTGTTAACACTCATTTCACATGGTAGAACGCATGTGATGAATTCGTGCATTAAAGTTCGGCGCTCAGGTACGGCTTAAATAGCCGCCCACCACTGCTCACCAGACACACTATTCGTGCGTTGAACAAGTACAAGCGAAAGGCGATGGATAACAGGAGCCCGCGGAGCAGTCCACTAGGTCCCGCTGAGGCATGATGAAAAACGGCTGGTCGTAAGGCGCACGGGGTGAACGCGATAAGACCCCGTAAAATCCACAGCTGTGTAAGGAAGAGTATGCGGGGATGGATGCAGCATTCGAGTCGCTCCGGAAGATCTCGCTTTCTCATATGCGTGTGTGTGCGTGTGTGTGGGAGGGGGGGGGGGGGAGTAGGAGGATGGGGAGGCTCTCCCCCTACGAATAGTCATTCTCGGCAAGGTTAACGCGACTGGTAACGTACTCAAGGCACTCACGCGCCTCCGAGCGAAAGCCTGCCGTTATTACTGTAGCTATAGAAGGAAGCGCAGCTTGAGAGTGTTTCGCGCACTGCAGCGTTGGCACGTGTACTGTGTGCCAGGTTCACCTTGGTTTCTCTGCACCCTTGAAAGCAACGTGCGTGCATTTTCACCCGCGAACGAGGAAGAGCGAGGGGCACGCCGTTCGTCGTGATTCCTGCATGTTGTAGACGCGCTGGCTGGCAGGAGTGGTGTGAGCGAGAAAAAAAACGCGCGCTATTCCGCTTGCGCAATCTTTCCGCGAACGTAAACTATTTCTGTCTGATTTTTATTCGCCTTCTATTATTTTACTTTCTGTTAATGCGTACAGTGATCTCTCAACCACAATGAAATCACCATTTGAAAAGAGCCGAACGTCAAGTCTTGGTTAAGCCTTTATTGGCGATTTTCACGAAACCGACGCCACCTGCGGCGGCACCGCGAACTAGTCTTAGAAAATTTGGCGCCCAGAAACGCGTCGTTTTGCTCCGTTGCCCGAGTATTTTCGCCGGCACATTCAGACGTTGTTATCAGAGTTTTGTTTTAAAACTATATCTCGGGAGTGCTTTCACATGCACGTCTGCAAGCTGGCGAGATCGAAGAGCCTCTAAGTGTCATTACCGTTATTTTTCCGGTGCCAGCAATACGGGGAGAGCAGGCGAGCAAGAGGTGTCCACGCTGCAGTCAAACGCTCGCAGGACCATGACAGCACAATTCTTGTAAGCATGCACACCGCCTATGTTTTCTGAAAACATTATTTTCCTGGGCTTCAGGGGTCTATGTGAAAACAAGGCGCTGTTTGTGCAGAAACATCGCGGAGCGCGCATGAATAACGGACACACTTCAAGCGCGAAGTTTTGTGCGACTGTCACTGTAACTGCAGGCCTCATTACGCTCTAAACATGAATGCATATATATGGCAGGAAGACAGAAGTAGGCTGTCCTGCTTACTCCCTTTTTATTTTCTTCTGTTCAGAGAATACGGCATGGATAAACGGTGACAAGCACTTTCTTATCCACGGAGGGGGTAATTTATGAATATAATTCTAATTATATATCATCCTGATTAGATTTGCACATCGATTGCCCAGTGCATATGCTGTCGCTGGAGTCAGTCAGACAGACGGGCGAATTAAAACAATCCAATTGAACGAAAATAATTGCATTACAGCGGGCTTACTTTCATTACGTGCCACCCATCTACTGCATACGAACAAACTGAGGGTACTAGGCGCGAGTAGACAGTTCGCGGAAAGAGGCGACCTCTCTGGTCCCACTTTCCACCTGTAAACATACAGTTATGAGTCTACGCTCATTTAATGTAGCATGTGCTCAATAAAATTTATGAGCAAAAAAAACGTAAAAGGGCCCAACTTTATCAGTTAAAACCCAAGGGACAATCACTGCCCAATTTTTCTATAGCTTCTTTTGTGCCAAGAAGCGTGGAAAATTGACAGACGATGCAGGGTTTTGCTTACCTGATCTCCTGGTTTTGTCATATTCACCCACTGTACAACATTCTTCATCATCGATGTCATTGATTTTAAATTTTAACCAAAGTACGCGTCGACCGTTTTCAAAGCATGCCGTTTTCAAACGTAGGGCCGCGATTTCCTAGTTGTTTGAATTTTATTCCTTTACAACCTCGAGAACAAAGGCTGTTTTACTCACCTGAGGTTGATTTCGTCGGCAAATAAGCGCCTGTTTTCCGTGAAATTTAAAAAAAAGCGCAATTTCCCACAGGCTGCCCCCGGAAGCATCGGGAGCAGTCATCAGAGTAGCGCCGATGTATTGGATCAGTTGAGGCGCCCCGTCTGTAGGCCATGAAAATCTCCAATGCACTCCACTCCACGTGTCTGAATCGACAATAACTGTCTTCGTCCTTCTGTTGAGGCAGACTTGGAAAGTGCCCATCGTAGGCGAAATTATCAGTAGAATGATATCCCTTTTTGCGCCCTTTCGATCGATGATAAGAGCATTGGAGGGTGTGTGGTGGATTGAGCCACCGCTCCATGCGTGTTCTAAGCATTGAGGCACCGACGTGCGTATACCAATCGGTTTCCGCCAACTTGTCTCCAGCTTTCCAAGACATGTAACAAGCAGCGCACTTAGAGACTCTGGAACAAGAGCGGGGCGGGCTGCATGCGCACCAGTACAACCAAATAATAATAAAAAAGAAGGATGCAGCAAGAGCGTTTTAATCGGCTGCCCTCCTGTCTCGGCGTTTGTCACCACTTCGCGCACATTCGCGTGGGCTCCCAGACACCCTTAGAGCGTGGGGTGGGGGGTCTCGGTCGCAAAGGAGATGCCCTCGACTCAGCGTGGCAAGCTCAGCCGGAGACCAGCTACCAAGTGACAAGGGGGTTGGTCGTTTGGTGCCCAGATTTCGCCGGTCGCAATCCAGAGAATGGGTCGGAGCCAAAGGTTCACAAAACAAAACAAAGTTTATACAGCTGAGAGACGATACAGAGGATTTCACAATCACTCGTACGAGCACATACAAAGTGATTTACAAATACAATGCAACTTGTGCAAAGTAACAATAGAGAGAGATAACAATTCAACAAAATATTTGCACCTAAAGTGCACTAACACAGAGAGAGACAAATAATCAAAACACAATTTGTTCACCGGGCACTGCGACAGTCCGACGACCTGATGTGCACGACGGGGCCGGTCCGCGGGCTGGCGCACGCTGCCTCGCAGGAGGGTGGCTGGGCGAGTGGAGTTCCCCCAGGAATCGAGCGGGAGCGCTTCTCAGAAGCTTAAAGGTGGATTCACACCTTTAAACGGCGGTTGGGGCTAACAGACCGCGGTTGAAGCCCCTCACTTATAGGCGCAGTCCGCGTCTGTTCGTTCTTCGCGTCAAGGTAGGCGCGCACATACACGTAGTTTCAACTGCATAAGGTCCTTCTCCTTCTCGCGCCGGGCGCTCGACTCCATTGGTCGAGCGCGGAATTGGTCGAGCGCGGAGACAGCCTTCGAGAAATTTCTGGTTCCTTCTCGCATGCGAAGACGCCGGCGCGAGAGCGAAAGGGAGAGGGTATCACTTTAGCGCGGTCAAGGTTACGCCCTCTCCGTCGACGATGAGTAGAAACTGCTCAGACATTCTAGAGAAATCGACGCCGCGAGTGGCTATGTTTACTTTGGCGCCGCGCCGGCGAGCTGAATGGAAAGCCCACGCAAGGTTCGCGCGCTCTACGGGGGTCCTTCCCCGCGCGCGGGCGCGATTGCTCACGCGCAGCGCCGTTTTTTTTCGAATATGCGCCGAATTTTGTGACAGCGTTGCAATAAGCTGGCTTTCCATGGCTCCATGACACTTGGCCATGGTTGGGAACGATCCATGGCCGGTTGGGAGCCATAGTATACTCTTCGGCTTCCTGTTTACGAACTACCCTTGATGCGCTTGGAATTATCAACTTACGGCTGCTATGGCTAGCGCCGTCCTGCGGAGACTGCGATTTTGAAACGCGTTTCTGGTCATGCGGGTTCTCGATAGTGGCGCGAATCAAAATCTGTGTTCGTCTCCACGTCTCCACGTAGTTTAACCATCTGGTAACGTATAAATTGACCATCACTAGCTGTATGAATGGCTTCCTGTGAAGTAAACAGTGTTACTACCGTATTATGGAATCGCCGGAAACTCCCCTATTCACCTGCTTGCCGAAGAGAAGGTTATCCAGAAGGCTTAAGCCGTATAAGCGAGAGGACGCTTTCTGATCACGTGACCTAGATAGGCCTACAAAAAGGAGGAACAACGCATCGAATGAGAAAATGTGGCGGGTGCAGTTCAGGCTTCACTGTTACTGTTTCACGCCGCAAAGAAGCGTCAAGGATGTGAGTCCCCCCTTGACCAGTCTTCTCACGCTGCTCGCTTTTGACCTCAAAAAAGGAGCTTCCAGAGGACACCACTTTCTAACTAATATTTGCTCCGTGAACATAGTTTCGGATTCGCGTTAAGATACGGCTACACCTGAGAGCTCTGTACGCCACAACTTCTAAAGAATCTTCACATTTGAAAGAACGCCGGGATTTGGCGAGGACGGTTAGTTTGTTCTGAAAAGGCGAGATTGCCGTACGGAAACAACGTGCAAGCTTGATGCATAAGCGCATGGGGCGTTAGGCGGCACGTGTACCAAGAAGATCTACTACTAAGTATGCAAGGCTTTGCACTGTACGGGAAAGTGCATGTAGTAGTGCAGAAGATGGATCGCTCTCGCTTTGGGGTAACTCCAAAAAATTTTTCATAATTTTTTTGTTAGCTGTCCATCTCTCTCTCTCATGCAAGAACTCCTGGATGCCCTGTGCGACCATCCCCGATTGTTTACTGATATCTACTTCCCATTTTAACGAATGAGGATCGCCGGGTCAAGTAAAGAACATTCATTCTCTTTATGAGACAATGAAGACCGTATAGGAAGAGAGAAGGCACGACACCGCAAAACAAAGTGAACATGGGCTGAGGGGGAGCCTAAGTCTGCTAGCCAACGTTTCGACATCTTCGTCTGGAAAAATGCGGTTATCATTGCCGGGGTTGAATAGGGCCTTCACCCCGATGAGGAAGAACCCCTGAGGGAGCGATGGTGTGCAGCGGAGAGGACAGCAATGTGGCTTAGGTATAGCATCACGAGGAAGGCAGCATCAAAGACCGTAGGCAGTATCACGAGAAAGAAGCACCAGATGGAGCATAATCGTCCTTTAAACTAAGTCCGTCTTAGGAATGAAATGATGTTTCTAAACTAAGCTCGCGCCTATGCCGGATTCTTTTTTATTACCGCCTTTCTTTCTCCGTTGAAACTTGCGACGCACACGTTTTGTGCATGTGTTGGCTTCCTCGGTGGACGTGTTTCCCGAGTCGCTTCCCAGACCAGGAACAGCGTTTTTTTTTTTTTGCTTTGTTCGCGCATACCTGCCGACCCCCGGAAGGAGTGGCAGCCGCTCTGTTTTTGGCTTTCTGTGATGCGCGCCGTCGAGGAGTTGACAAACCACGCGCGTCACAAACTCACAACCTGCATGAAAGCGGTTTGAAAGCGACGCGAACGCGACATCTCGGCGCTCCCAGCGTGCGCTCGCGCTAGATCCATGTGTCACTGTCCCAAATCGACTTCCCTGTTTTTGCCGGAAATGCGTAATCGCTTGGCGGATATGCGTCACGAGAGGCGTGAATTCGCGGTGTTGCGGCTGGCGCGCCACCGAGTCGCGCGATGCTCGTTTTTTTTTTTTTTTTGCGCGCGCGGTGTTTAATTCCGAGTAGACGACGACTACACGACAACAGGACCCCATTCCATGTCGACTGGACACAAACACCCCCCCGCAGTTGTCACTGAAGAACCTCTAACTACGTCGTTTCGAGTGTTTCGTTCACCTCGAGGCAAAGCTGCCTTTTTAGTTGTTTTATTTTTGAATTTAGTTCAGCCCGTAATGAGAGGCTTGTGCCTGAAAGTGCGCTGGACACTTTTCGCAGAGGGGAAAAAAAACTGTACAAGAACAGACAACGCAATATACAACACAGCTACGACATGGAATACACAATTAATGCAATGCCCAACACAGCAATGATGACAGTGATTGAGAGGAAGAAAAAGAGAAGAAAGCGATCATATATCACAGTATTATGAATGCAATGTGCGAACAAATGAGGGCACTCGGACAGTCTCACAGTCTGTGAACTTTAACAACCATTGATATGCAAAGCAACTACACTGTAAAGCACTGTCTTCACTGCGATGTCAATAAATTCTCGTCGGACCCCGCGTACGTTGTAATGCACATTCGTCTTTTACCGAATTCTTCAAAAACGCATCTCTCCGGCAGCGACACTGCCATTGGAAGTCAGAAAACGCTCACTGTGCCTCCATGCAGTTAGCTGTTCAGCAAAAGTGTAAAGATAGAGGCTCTCTCAGCAGCCTCCAAAGTTGGTTCATTTGCTTAGACCAGATTTCTACCCCCAGAGGCCGAATAGCACCCAAGCCCCCACGTGCTTTTCAATGCGATTCTTTGTAACAATGATTTCAATACGCATTCTGTCACTCATATATTTAAGTAAATATATGCCACAAGACGTTGTTCTACGCTTCTGTACGCCCAGAGGCCCCGTAGCAGAGCGAACGGAGAAAACTCATAAGGGAAGAACTGCTGTGCATATGTTGTTGTTAGTGGCTACTTAGTAATAAAATAACAATGGAAGGAAAAGATGTCGCTAACCGCAGCATCTGCCATCAAAACCCGAAACACCTCAGCTGTGGCTAGCGGGAATAAAAAGACAGGGAGAGGACAGAGAGAGGGAAAAGAAAGGGGGGAGCGATAGTGAGAAAGGATAGTGGTAGGGGATAATGTACACTATGTACAAATACAGAATAATAAATAAATATGGGATGCTGCGCCGCGCATCGTAGGAGTACTGCTGGGTATATACGGCTGCCAGATTTTGTGTGTACATTGTCTGGACCGCCAAAGCTTGAGATATGTATTTGGCTTACCGCTGACAGGCCAAATTTTTGCGCGGGTCTAACGAGGATATTACGCGAGCGAATGGAGTAGCTTCTTTTTTTCTTTGCCTGATTTTCTGAGAATTAGAGAGTGGAACCGCGATTAGCACTCTACAATTAAAAGGGCATATTTCTGCATGAAAAATGAACGACAAAGTGAGAAGTGTTGCGTATATGCTATATATATAAAGTCGATGTCAGTGTATACAATGATATAACTTTCAGTGCTCTTTCACCGTTTTGATTGTAGCCAGTAAGAAACACTTTTTTCCCCCTTTCTTTCTCAGCGTCGCCTTTTGCTTACGCCTGCTTTCATTCTGTTCACTCTGCACCCTCTATTTGTATCCAGTTTCGTAAGTATATATATACCTGTGCGTCGGATCGCCTCACGCGACAAACCGCGTACGCGCGTAAAAGCAGCGCTACCGGAGCCTTCTCTGCGACATCGCGGCTCCCCGCAGAGGATTGCGGATGCGAAGCACTCTGCTGTTAATGGATCGCCGCCTTTTTCGTGGTAATTTGGACGCGCAATCAACTGCAATGCGTGACAGCTTCCTTTCTCGTTTATCAACGACGGCTTCTTTCTTTCCTTCTTTCTTTCTTTCTTTCTTTCTTTCTTCTTTCTTTCTTTCTTTCTTTCTTTCTTCCTTCTTTTCCTTCTTTCTTTCTTGTTTCTTCCTTCCTTCCTTTCCTTCTTTCTTTCTTCGTTTGTTTGTTTGTTTGTTTGTTGTTTGTTTGTTTGTTTGTTTGTTTGTTTGTTTGTTTCTTTCCTTCTTTCTTTCTTTCTTTCTTTCTTCGATAGTGTCCTGTGGATTTTTATTTTGATCGGCTTAAGCGCGACGTGCTTAAAATGGCACGGGTTGGAGAACTTTTTCGAATTTTTTTTCGACCGTATTATAGCGCTGTATTCTCGACCTAGTAATTACTGCTCCTTTGAGGGTGTTAATGGAATCTATTTGCTCTAATTATTGACGCGTCTGGTCCTAGAATGTTACTTGTGCGTTTCAGGGGAAGGTATTATTGTTTCGTGGATGTTTGGAGTATGTTTGAAAGGGCATTGCTTTTGCGTTTCTATGCGCTGTCTTAGAAACGCTGAAAAGAAATTATATTCAACTCATTTCATTACTGTTGATCAAAACACATCAAAAACTTGTGCATCATAAATCACACAAAAATGCGTCATGGACTTCACATGTATGTCTGACAAACTAATAAGGCTTTCAACAATATAGAACGCATGGTGTCTTTATCATAAACTCGACGGCCAATTTTAAATTGGAATGCATTATAAACTCAACTCCAAATTGATCAGAAATACCTGGGGAGTGTGTTGTCTAAAGTCACTGACATTAAATCAAAAACTCATCACACGTTTTTGCAAAGACAATTACTATAGTTCCATCCTAGAAGGAACACCCCTACAATATAAATAGTAAGCAACTCTATTTCCTACTATATAGTATTCAGGGAAGTCGTTTGCGCGCTCTCGATGAGACAACGCGGAGGTCTGCAGTGCTCTATTTGCGGGCAGATCTTGATGGGGAACACCCCCGTCGCCGCCATACATTCTGTCGCAGCAGATCCTTTGGGCTGGCGCTTGTTTTTGTTCTATCACATATCGCATTTCTACGCGCAAGGCTGCGCCCGATCTGTTCTTTCTGCTTTATTTCATTTTTTTCCTCTCTGCTCCACTTCGGCCGTGTTCTCTAAGCCACGGTGCCCTCGAGCCATATTGCTCAACTGTCACGGGCAGAGCCACGCGCTATCAGCAGTGCTTACATCTGATCGGGTCCTCAAGGTTGCTTGTAAGTGGCGGCCTATTTCGCATGCTGAAGCAACCGGTGGAATCATGTATAGAAACTCGAAGCTGCGGAAATGTATACCCTTCGTGTATTTTTTTTTCTTGTCTCACCTTACAACTTGCGAATCGCGCGAGGAAATGACCCGCTACTCTTGGTGTATCTCTGTCTTTTCCAGTGCGACAATCATAACGCCAGTTGAGGGAGGAAAGGATAAAAGAAGGAGAGGAGCCGTGAGGGAGATAGAGGGATCTTCGGTTACAGGCGCGAAAACAGACACAACACAAGGCAGAAAAACGGGACGGGGTGCCCCTTGTGCTGTGTCTGTTTTCGCGTCTGTAACCAAAAATGAACAGTTACCAACTTGCCCAGCAAGACGTTCTTTTAAGGATAGAGGGAGATGGGGTTAGCTCCCTGTTTGCAGTCGAGCCTCGTTATATCGAAGCAATTTATAA
This sequence comes from Amblyomma americanum, assembly GCF_052857255.1. Classification (NCBI taxonomy): domain Eukaryota; kingdom Metazoa; phylum Arthropoda; class Arachnida; order Ixodida; family Ixodidae; genus Amblyomma; species Amblyomma americanum. The sequence goes on along the minus strand of NC_135500.1, from coordinate 173,136,564 downwards.
CGAAATAATGGATATAACGAAGGAATGACGATTCCTCTTGGGAGCTCGGTCAACACGGGCTATAACGAAGTTGCTACTATAACGAAGTAATCGTCGGGCCCTTTCAACTTCGTTATAACGAGGTCCAACACACGCACAGTCAGATCTTAGTTGCATGGAATCTTTCCGCGCAGCGCTCCTCGCGTACGCGTCTTGCTGACACATTCAGAAACCAAAACCCCATGGCTTTCGCGTCATTCCTGTACAGGGACTCTAAGCTGTCTTCTTTCAACCGGAGTTTCATTGAATCTAGACCCTCTTTTGCCGAGGCGTGAATTTTCCTGCAGTTGTTTTTCTCTTTCAGTCTTTTTGTTAATCTAACTGCTGCTTTTCAACTCTAGTGCATTCAAAATGCTTGAGCAAAAAAAGCAAGAAGAAAGCTTTCATGCATATGGCGTCGGGGCAGCTGACGTCAATACAGCACACCAACACTGGCATATATGAACATCGTGGTACGGTGCAGAGTGTGTAGGCGTATATAAAAGCAGCCGTCGAAATGTTTTCAATGATTTTCGCTTTTTATACAGGAGTGTTATTGCAAAGTTCGTCCTTCGGCTGAGAACAAAATAGCGCCCAGCGGGGCAAAAATATGCAGCAGCCGACTCACTTACCCGTAGCGTGTCGCGTGCCACGCGAAGCAAGGAAACAAAGGCGTTGCTTCAATCGGCGGCAAGCCGGAATAATTAGAACGGCCCGGCCGCCGTTCCGCGTCGCCTCGGTGCAAGAAAACAAGGCAGCGGAAGGTCTTCCGCTCTTGATGAAAGCGTTCGCTCGAAATGGCGACACGGGAACAGCAGCAGGTCGATACCGGGAAGCGTATTCGATAAGCGCGTGTCGCATTGCAATGCTCGATAATACGGCGTATAGAGTGATGCATCTACTGCGTCGGAAAAACCGGGCAGCGCCGTGGAAGCTATAGATATGTATGCACATACAGTTACCTGCAAACTACAAACAGCTGCAGCTCACCTCACAGCTAACCACGGGACGAATGCACGAAGATGAAAGCTTGATCTAAAGTATTCACAAATTTTTTTAGTGCCATGGCAGACTGTCCAGCGTGCGAGCAGTGCGGATGCGATGAAACGATCGGGCACTTACTCTGGGACTGCCCTCGTTTTGAGCGAGAGCGTGCCTTCCTGGCTGCTACACTCCGCCTCTTGGACTCTCGTCCTCCTACATAAAGCAAGATTCTGGGGCCTTGGACAAAACCTCCATCACAAAAGACAGCGGTGAAGGTGCTACTGAAGTTCTTAATGGACTCGGTGTTGGGTTCCCGACTATAAATTTCGAGCTTTAAGTGTGCGCCCTCTGTCCCCTTGTCATAGTGGTCGATGGGCACGTGACAAACTCATCTCGTTACCGCTCTTTCTGTCCTTTGTTTTTGTTCCCCTCCCCACGTGTAGGGTAGCCTACTCGGCATCGGCTGGTCAACCTCCCTGCCTTTCCGCCCTTCTGTTCCTCTTCTCTCGATTTAGTGCCCGTATCTTTCGGGTGAAGTGGCACTGACTGCGTTCCATTTCGCACTGATGGAGCAAAGAGAGCTTCATTTTATTCAATACAGATTTTCTAGCTATAATTGAAAAATAGCATGCTGAGAAGAGCTTTTAACTTGTAATCTGACCAGGTGGATATATTGGCCAATCATATTTCGAAATATTACTGGAATAATTGACTTCAAATTCAATTTCGTTAAATTTTAGTGTATTGAATTTAAAAAAAAAAACGCCCTGCGTATACAGCATGCTGCAGTCATCTCGCCGCCCGTACGTCTTGTCCCTTTTAAGCTGCACAATCATGGCCCAGCCTAACCTACACTCCTTGAAGTCCATGTCGTCGTCGTCATCATCATCATCATCATCATCATCATCATCATCAGCCAGACTACGCCCACTGCAGGGCGAATGCCTGTTCCATGTCTCTCCAGTTAACCCTGTCCTTTGCCAGCTGCGCCCACCCTATGCCTGCAAGCTTCCTAATCTCATCCGCCCACCTAACCTTTTGCCGACCCCTGCTACGTTTGCCTTCTCTTGGAAAACATGCGCATGCACACGCCTCATTCATCGCGCCGGTGAAAAGCAACGCCGACCGGCAATTCGCGCAGATCACCGTACATGTAAGGCCTCCCTAATTTGCGAGGATCTAACCTGTCTAAACGCACGGCACGGTTCGATCCGTAACAACGTCATGTTCCAGACGGCGACGATCAGCCGAGGCATGTAACTTGGCCCCCACGTGTTCGGGTGCTGCGCAGTCAATACGGCGGCAGTGGAGAAACAGTGCACTGTCGATACGCTATACGTACATTCCGCAAAAAAAGAAAAAGATCCCCTCGCACAGAGCGCTTACACTGTGTGCACGTATGTTCTTTCCCTCAATCTTTCCTGGAAGGGTTGTTTTGCCGCTATGCATACACGCGTATGCGCCTACGATGCAACAAGGCGCGCGCGTTTTGCCACGAAGCGATCGAAGGCACCGCAATCAACAAGCTGCTAGAGTATGGCCAACCGCGGCGCGCGCTCCAGGAATAGCAGCAGCAACAGCGTGTGTCACGAGCAGCGGTGCAACTGAGTCGCTGCAGCCGTGCCGCGGTTTGCGTGCTCGCCTCCTCTGCCGTGCTCAACTGCGACGGCGAAATGCCGCTGCTTGCTGCCAGGGGGCGTGCGACGGCAAAGAACTAGTCCGCTGGTTTGTTCGGACCGCACAACAAGCGACCGAATGCCCAAGCACCGTGCTCGCACGCAAAACGTACACCATCAGGCTACATCGGCGGCTCGGGCCTTTCGCTCGTTGTTTCGTTGATTCCGTCTGAACTGTACCCGAAGCAGAAACAAAGGGACGTGGTTAGTACAGTACACCGTTCTATTCAGGCCATGCATGCCCGGGCACGTTCAGTCCATTCATGGAGCCGCTTGTTTCGCCGGCGAGGAGAATTTTATCTTTTTTTTATTTGACTTAAACGACTGAATTTTGGTAAGGTACGCTGCCGGGCTATAGTTGGTTCTGCATGTTAAGTTGCGAAACAAGGCGCGGCACTAACACACAAGAAACGACGAATACAGGCACCAGTTCTTGCCATCCTGTATATTTTTGGGGAGCGTGTTGATGTAGCGTCTTGTTTCGCAATTTAATAGCCTGAACTTTGCGCTGGTGTGAAATCAACAGACGAAAGATGTCAAATCCACAGGCTGGGGAAGTTGGCATTTATCGTTTATTCACTCTAAACGACTTAATTTTCGCGATAGCCTAATTATTGCGTTTTCGCGAACCACGCATAGGCCACGTGAAAAATTGATCCCGCGAATAATTTGGTCCAAAGGTGTGCTAAGTGGCCGATCAGCTCTGTTCGCGAATTTTGGTATTCGCGAAATATTTCGATAATGCGACTTTCCCTGAAGTCGTGAAATATTGAGCTCTCGATAAATAAGTCGTAAATAAGACTACAACTGTACGCGTACATTGTCTGGGGTTAGAGTTCGAGAAAGCACGGTAGAGCAGTGCCTGTAAATTACTTTGCGGTAGAGGAAGTACTTTTTAGGTTACTCTGATTCTTCGATGCTATCTTGCACTTGAGCGCGAAACGAGTCTGCTTGTATACTGTTCACTGCTTAAGTCAGCCGCGTTCTAGGCAATGGCCTTCGCTATCTATAGCACAGGAGGCCCTTTATAGGATGAGTAGTCGCATAACGCATGCGGAATTAAAAGCAAACAAAAGTATTCCAAGATGACTACCTCGATAAATACAGCCATCAAGGATTGTAAGCGTAAAATAGCAAAGGCGGAGAGAACGGCGATTTCGAAAGTACTCTTGATCTCTTGTATGAACGCGGCTGCATCTAGAATCGATTGCGAAAACACAATGACGCTCGTTACGACCTGCTGGAAAACATAAACCGGTTTTGTATATAATGCTGGTCCATTCTCTACAGTGATGCGTAAACATGGGACTAATTCATGCAAACTAGAAACCTGACGCGTGTTCTTTGAGTTTGTTTGTTTTTATTTGGCGCGTTTATCGTACTTTCCCTTTATGCTCCCGCGTAAGCATGACAATAATCAGCGCGCTCACGGCTGCCGATATAATGAAGTGAGTGTCGATAGGTGGCGGCAAGCATTCAAACAACCAACTAGAGGCCCGTGTACTGTGCGATGTCAGTGCACCTTAAAGAACCCCAGGTGGTCAAAATTCCCGGAGCCCTTCACTACGGCGTCTCTCATAGCCTGAGTCGCTTTGGGACGTTAAAACCCCCATAAACCAAACCAAACCAAATCAAACAACCAACGGGTGTAATTCTTCGCACAGCTTGTTGTTGTCATCTATTACAGAGATAAAGGCATGGCGCGGATGACGTCGCAAGTAAACGCTCCCGCTCCCAGCTATAGCAGCTAATTGACGACAGTGCGCTGTATTGTGAGTCAGTTCTTTTTCTTTTGTTGTGGTGCACATTCAAAGAGCGACGACTTCTAATGTATTTATGTGAGAAAGAGAGCTCTTGTGGTGATGGCCGTAGGTTGCCGTAAAATTAATCGCAAATGTACCTAGCATTTTCATGCGCTCCCCGGCGCATTGCGCTTGCTGTTGTCCAGCAACCCGCGGGCCTGCACGACAGACCACGAGTATGCACAGAGTTTTTACTTCCTTACTTCGTAATCTCCATTTTGAAGCGAAAGCTTCACTACGCTAGGTACAGCCGATTTCGCCGTTCGTTGCCGGTTGACCTTCAAGTGAGCTAGAGGTTAAGTGTGGCGGTACGCTTTATCATATGTGGTGCACAATGGTGTCGCACCACTCGACATTTGACTTTCGGCTTTTGACCTTTGACCTTTCACCTTTCGATTCACCCGTAGAGGGCTGTAGAGTAATCACGTGACATTCGCGTGATGTCGCGCGATGGAAACTGCCGCTATGACGTTAGTCTGGGGGAATATATAGGCCGCAGCGTTCATTGGGTGACCAACCTCTCGCGATCAACCATTAATTTAACTGCCACCTTCCATGGTGGGCGCGCTGCCTATCCAGTGTGCGGAACGTGCTCAACGTTACAGACGCCAAGCCACTTTAACCACTTTAAATCCGCCTTGGCTGATGTGCCGCGACGCCGTTGCCACTGCGCAGACGCGAAGGATGCTGCGCCATCCAGTCATTTTCTGGATGTTATCTTTTAGTGGCGTTTCAAGGCCGTGTTGCGACATCGCATGTTTCCTATATGCAGGGGTTACACTTTTCAGTTTAAACCGAAAGAACCGATAAAAGTAAGCCGAATTCACATATAGAAATTCGGCTTTAATCGAAAAAGGTCAGTATTTTTGGCTTGCAAGGCATAGCTATCTGGCTGGTGAACGCGAGTTACGTTCACTTAAAGTTGAACATTTACTATGTATGGAAGCCAGGGGCATGATAAGACGGTAGGGTAAGCAGGGCTGTTGTGCGATCTGAGGTATTGCTCCACTACACGCCTCTGCAGACCGGGAAGCGTTATCTCCTCGTCGTCTTGTAGCTAAGGGCTGTTTCTTCACTACTGTCGCCTACTTAGACCAGATAGTCGGTTAATTAGGTTAACGCAGAGTGACAACCCAACGATAACATGTCAGCCTAGTTCTTAGAAGTAAACTCCCGCTTCCATTTTTTTTCTGCCGGCTATCTCATTTGACTTCAGTTTCTCTTTTAACGAGGAAAGCAGTTTTTTCTACAAGCACAGCTCCAGGTACTACCATTTTCACATTAATTACTGGTAAGTAAATGGTTCCGGTTGGCAGCAATACCGACAGACTTTAAAATATTTGGTCACACAGAATTGCTATACATTAAGTCTCCGAACAAAGTCAGTATTTCAGTCATCGAAAATGATATTCGCTGAAAGTAAACCGAAAGTAGCGTCGTGAAGTAAACACTGAAAAATGTAGCCAAATTTTCAAGAAACAAAAAACGAAACGTCCAACCTCTTCCTATACGCGGACGCTTGGTGGTCACGACAACGCACGGCGCTCTGTCCGGAAACCTTCGCTTTAACAGCTAGCGCTGAGATAGGGCACGAATAAGGAATCTTGCATTTAATGCGGCTTTACAAAGGCTGGCACACCGTGGACTTCCGAATGCTCGTTTATTTTTATTTTTTGAGCTACAGCAATTAGCACACGATCACTGGCGAATAACCATATCTGGACGAGAGTATACGCAAGTCGGCAACAGTGTGTGCGTAAGCCATGGCTTACTTCGACTGCAGGCATTTCACGCTGGGCCGTATATCATGTTTTCGCTTTTGCGCCTTTCAGCGTCCGCCAGAATTACTGCTTTGAAGCGCAATTCTCTTTGTGGGGCCGAAGCACTTCACCGAACAAAAAGGGCAGATAAGGCAGCGCAACCACTCACTGAGTGGCCGTGTGGCTTCTGAGATGGCAATGATGCCGGTACAATCCTCACCGCTTCACCGGCGCGCTTCCTTGAGCAGAGTGCCGAGGTCGTAACGTATTGCGGGTTTTACCGACGTGAGTTTCGCCAATGTTCTTTCTAGCGGCTTGGTGGCACGGTTCTTTACAGGCTGGCTTGTTTTTAATCCTTGGTGCCAATGTATATATACAAAAAGAGGAAGCGATAGGACTGTCAACCGGCAAAACAAGCGCCTCAAACAATGGTTGTCTTCCGCGGGGCCGCTTAATAAAGAAGAACAAATTACACTTACTGACAGCCCTTGCGGCGGCGGTGGCATGGTAAAACATGTGGTGATTTTTGGTATGTTCGCAATCTTGACAAAAACAAGTCTCGGGTGGACTGCCTTAAAGCAGCTTGCCAGGCTGGTTGCTGTGTGTTCATTCCGGAAATACAGCGTAAAACAGGAGATACTAATGTAGTTATAATGACGCGTGAGACGCTGGTTGTTTCCCTACACATGTTTAACTTCCGAGTATTAGACATACCAGCTATTTGCCTCTCTCGGTTCTGTGCACATTGCTGGAAGCGTCAGTCCGCATACGATAATTAAACAAGGTCGGGGTTAGCAGAATACATCCACATAGGCACAGCGCAGATAATAACTGTTTGTTGAAAAACCTCGCAAATTTGTAGAAAAGGGCACCAGAGAAGAAAATAATGAACAGGAGAAAATGAACAGAATTTTCTAGATATTCAGGAATATAAACGATAAAGTTGCGACAGCCGATGGTCAAGACGCGGTTAACCTTTCGTAAAGCAAAGAGACAGTTCACTTGCAGGCTGGCCTGCATCATGAAAAACGCCTCCCTCGCCTACCTTTTTGTTTTTGTTTTAATTGTATATGCTTAGTTTCTGCTAGTAGTGCGTAACATACCCATTTCTTGGGTTGTGCGGCCAGATTTTTGGGGGACTTTACAAGTGTAATTGTGTCCTTTTAATTCTTTATTATAACATCGGCCGATTTGTACGATGCCATCTTTATATCACAATAATTTTGATTTTTGTATTCCACCCTCTCTTTGCGCTCTCCAAACCTACGCACGGACCTCACGCTCACGCCATTCACTATATACATGAACACACGCACGTACGATCATACCTCGAGGATAAGGTGACTTGACATAAGACACTACCGTATACCCACAGGAAAGCCTCGACGCATCGTCCATCAATGAATTGTTCACTTTGCGGGTCACGCTGTATATCTCACCCAGCCGCTCTCCAGGCAGTGGACGCAACACTTTATTTTTCTGTTCGAAGGACTTGTCAAAATCAGTGCGGTGTTTTCGGGAGTAGGTGTCTCGAACATATGCGCTTCCACTTTCAGTCACTGTTCATGCGCCATGAAGTCTGTGCTCCAAATTTAAGCCAGGCATTTCTGTTCAGTGATGTGTTGCGAGAGTACAGTCGGACTTATTCCTTGCCATTAGAGACAGACATTTCTCCTGTAACCTGATAATTTTGCCGTAATTAAGTACTTTATGATTTCTATATGATTATTTGCCCGATTTCCCAAGAGAAACGCAAACGGAATTGATGGGTTTAGATCTTAACGTTCACGTCGTAGAAGTTACGCTTCTGCGACATATGTCATTATAATTCAGTGAGATACGGGTCTGGGCTAATTGGTAACTCACCGATCTTTTAATTGGAAGCAAGCGCTTCTCTGTCGTCTTCGCTCGTCTGTGCCTTTCTGCGCACTTTACATCCTTCATCATAACCCCGATTTCTTATGTCTTGCCTACTTGTGCGCCTTTCGTCTTCGTATTTGATCAGGGTGTGGTCGTGATGTTTTCGCTCTCACTTTAGTGAATACCTCCTGTTTCATGCGATATAATTATACCCGAGCCGCTATTATTGTATGTCCATTGCTTGGCTTCAATAGCACGTTTCCCTGGAAATATCGCCACAAAAGATGCTAATTTCCTTCTCAATGTCGTAATCGTTTTGTTTTCGTTTTAATGCGAACACATCATGTGGTTCATCGGCAACGAAAACCGGCGTTTTTGTTCAGCAGCAGTGGTCTGAAAACCCCAGTGACGTCAGCATGGCCTCGCATGATGGCAGCAGCAGATCTTAATATAGCAATGGGTGATCATAGGCAATGAAGCAAAGAATATAGACGAAATAGTAGTAGTTAGTGACAGTGATAGTCATAGCGGTAGTTATAGTGAGAGTTAGTTATAGTGGTTGTTTTGGTATGATAAAGCACTTACTAAATAATGATGATTGTCATTAATGACGATGGAAATAACAAAAGCCTTTATGTTGCAGGCATTTATGATCAATGATTTTAGGATGAAGGCCTTCAGAGTAAGGGCCTTCATTTCAAAGTTCTTTAGGTTGAAGACCTTTCGATCAAATGCCTTTATGGTAAAGGCCTTTAGGTCACAGGCTGCTTTCGCATTCACAGCACGTAAGGATCTTAAGTGCCCACCGTAACTTTCTGAAATGTATCATGTGCCCGCATCATCCACTTGCTGCTGCGCACACAAATTAGCAGACAGGACCACGCCATCGCTGTGCCGCCGTCTGTGTGGCCTGTGCAGTCTTCTCTTCGCATTTCGCTGCTGATCGCAACGCGAAGAAGCTGCTTTCTGTTGCCGCCGGCACCGAGCAAACACAGCTTGAAAAGAGGCTGCGCACACCGCGTTTGCGCTGCGCGGCAGAGGACACTTACGCGAGAATAACAAGAAAACAAAGGGGTAGAAGAGGTCGGGCGCGGTTACCCACTAGTGTCAACGTGTTTTCCGCGGGCACCGGGCACACTGCAACGATACGAGAAGGAGTTCAAACAGTGTTTGTCCTCGCCATGCCCATGGCTTCTTGCTTTGTGTCGGTGAGCGCAAACAGGGTGCTCGAGAGGGGAGGCAAAACTGGGCGGTACGTCGAGAAAACAATTAAAACGAAGACCGGGGCCGCGCGCAGCGCAGTAGCGTGGGATCAGCCTTTTTGGTTCGATCGGATCTCGCACATCGACTGCGGAGTGCGCGAGCGGGGATTATCCCGGCCAGGTACGGGCTAGACGGAGGGGCAAACAGCACGCGAGCACCTCTCGCCCTCCTCCGGGAAGGAAAGAAAGGGCGATAGCATCTCGCGTGAAAGTCTGACGGCGGCGGAGCGTGTCGACCCAGTGTTGTGAGGAGAGGAGTGCCACGTGTCGCGTGCCCGGCAGATGACTGCCTCCTGAATACCCCCCCCCCCTTTCATCCCCCTCGCCTTCCGTTAGGAGGAGCATGTCGATCGTGACGACGGGTCTACTTTGGTGGCAGGAGCGTGAGGTCAAGTTCAGCAACCCCGTGCCGACGACGCCACTGGCGGTCTGGGTCAGGCTCGCCCATCGTCTGGGGTACTTGGTCGAACGGTTCTCTCGACTTCAGTGCCGTTGGACAAAACAATGAACTAGAGAGAGCAGATGAATCAATTAAATACTTCACTCCAAATTCCTACATGTGACGACGGCGTGCTGACGAATCGAAAATGGAAGAAAGAAGAAAAGGCAAATTTTGGTCGTAATTTGTTCACAAAGGCGTCTTCCTTGCCATTTCCGGCCCTTGTGAATCTGCAGTGATTGTTCGTTTAGGGCCCATAATTGGTGCCAAAAACAACAACAAAAAACGATTCCTTCGTGCGCAGAGTGGCACCCTGATGGAATTATTATTATATCGTGGGCGCATTATTTTATTCCATCCTTAATTCGGCTTAGCTTATCCAAGAGGTCGTCGCAATCGGACGCAGAACTAAAAAATTCCCTACGTTTTTTTTTCTTTCTTGCTGTCACTCAGAACTGTTCTTGCTTGACACAGTAGTCATGACTCAGGAGCCTCGCAACGAGGAGCATATATCGAGCTCCTAAATAATGGGAAACTCTTTAAGGCTCTCGCCGGTGTTTTCGTTTTAAATGAATATATATGCTCTTATGCGTATTTTTTCCCTTAAATTTACGCTTGCTTGTTCATTTATTAAACCCCCTGCTCAGCTTGGCGCAAGCACATGTGCAAGCAGCTTTGCGCCGTGAACTGTGGAATCAGTTATTCTGATTCCGCAAAGTGAAAAGAAAAACAAGTGAGGCCCCGAAAACTTCACCGCTGCTAAACAATTCACCGCAGATTTTCTTTACCGCAGCTGTTTCCATTGGTATTGCGCCGTAGCCTTTCTTAGTTTTTTTTTATTCCCACCTATTTTTTTTTTTCGTTTTGCTGCTTCGCATTGACAATGAGCGCTTATTCAAAACCGAAATGGCCCGTCGCCAGCAGCTCCGGGGTTGAGTAGAAAAACGCTAGCGGACCCAACGGGATCTCCAGGAGCACCGGTGCGAATCGCAGACCGTACGTCGTTGCTGGCACACGCGACGCGCTCGCTGCCACGCGCAGCTGCCCTCAGGATGTTGACTACAACACCCCCTCTCCCCTTCCACCCTCCGCTCCACCCCACTGTTTCCCCAACTCTAGTCCTGACCCCCAGCGCAGTCGCGGCCAAGAGGCCCTGGCCTCCACCTGCTCAAGCCACTGCTCAAGCAGCCCTGCGTACGCAATCGCGCGATTCGAAAAATGAGATTCTTATATTTTGTTCTACTTTGAGAGAGAGAGACCGCGGTCTCCGGTTTCCCATCTGTGTGGCTCGGGCGGGCGCCCTGTGTTTCGGAACTTGCATCCGGTGGAGAATATTTTTCTTCTCCCCCGCATTGTTGCAAAGGCGCCCATCACCAGCTCGGGTCCGGCGGCACGTTGACGTGTTACCCACTGCCCGCGGAGTCGCTCGAGCATGCGTGGGTCGTTTTGGCGGGAACGTATACAGCGCCATGTGTGCTGTGGCGCCGCACGCGCCGCCCCTTATACGCTCTGGGTCCCGCAAACGTCGTCCATATGGCCGGCAAAGGTTTTGAGCATACCTCGGCTTGGCTTTTATACGATGAGGTGGGGTGCCAAATTGAAGAAGGATGGAACTGCTTGCCCCGGAAACCCTCGCAGGGTCCGCGAGTGCGTCGGTGGCTTCCGTCAATTCAGTGCCCTTTTTTGCCCCCCCCCCCCCCCCCACCTTCCCCTGCCTGTGAAAGGGAGCGAAACGAAATAATCGGCACCCTGAAACAGCGGCGCCAGTGTTCTTTGTCTCGGACAGACACTTGGAACTCATATGGGTGGGTGGTCTTTCCGAGTTAAATATGTGAGGCCTTTCAGGCCCTTATAAGACCTCCAATCAGCCTAATTTTTATCAATTAGGCTGTCTGGAGGCCTATCTGGAAAGGGGTGTACCGGGTTTTAATACAGTTAGCGGCTTGTAGAGTCGTAGCGATTGCAGATGCCACGCTCCGGCTTCCGAGGGTGTTTTTGCACTCTGAGAAGTGGAGAGATGAGTTGTGTGGGCCCGTCTGGCAGCTGTGTGGCACCGCGGTCGAAGGCGGTGAGGCCGCGTCAACATCGGGTGTGTATCGTTGGTTATGCCAATGCACTGGCGGGCGCATGAGGCGGCAGATGTGCCGACGTTGCAGGATATCCGGTGCAAGAGCGAACCCTGTAGACCTCGGCTTGAAATGCTCTTGTCCCGCTAATATGCTGTTCGGAAAGGAGGTCGGATCGGAAGGAACGCCGACGAGAAGTGCGCGCCTTGTTTGGTTGACGATGATTCGTAAGCTTCGGTGCAGCGGTGCCGCGGTGCGAGTCATATTGGTCACACGCATGTGACACATATAGGAGAGGGAATGAAAGGTTTCATCGCTCAGGTAGGCACAGCTTCGAGCGTTATCACATGGAATTGGATTGGATTCAGGATTAGAGCCGATACAATATGCCACGTACCTATAGCCCTTGACAACGTTCGAGCTGAGCAGCGAAGAAGGCGAAGCGAACACGACCTCGTGAGCATCGCACAGAGAAATTTAAAAAATAGTTAATGGGTTGCGTCCGTCTTCAAGCTCCGGCTGGTTTATGGCAGCGCGCAAAGCCTGTTTTCTTCTTCCCGAAAACTGATATTCGATTTGAAAACAGCACTATTTGCGCACTCACCGTTAATTTACTGTCAAAAGCGGAAACACTCATCCTCTTGTGTACTTCGGAACTCAGAACGGCTGCATATGCGTGTTACAAGCCTGTTCTAACTAAAAGCATCCTACAGTGGCGAAAATATGAATGGAAAGTTTAGTTTAATAAAAATAAATAGGCTTTCAGCGCAGTGTTCTGCGGTTGACTTGGCTCGCTTTCCACATGCTGACAGTCTGCGTGCGTCATGCGCCGTTTGCTTATAACGGTCTCAGGCGGAGTTTCACACCAAAGTGCAGCTATTTTTCTTCTTTCTCTTTCACTGACAGTATAGAATTGCCTAATTGTACCTTTGCGTGACCACCTACCCTGAGGACACACCGGCACGCTAGACTGCATAATCGTCAGCGGCAAAATGCCGCCCTCTCTGCATGCTGATGCGCGGGCGCTCGCGTGCTCGTTTGCGTGCTCGTTTGCGTGCTCGTTTGCGTGCTCGTTTGCGTGCGCGTGCTTGCGTGTGCGTGCGTCTCGTGCTTGGAGCTTACATGCTCCCTCGTGTCTCAGACGATCAGCCTGCATGGCAATGAGAAATCTTATTAGTGCGTTTGCACTAATCCGGTGGGTGCCAACCTCGAGCAAAATCGTCCGTTGTCGCGTTGTGCTCCGTGCCGTGGCACTGCCCGCTCATCGCCATCTTCTTCGTGGCACTAATCCCGTGGTTCTGACCCGAGCAAAATCGTCTCTTGCGTGTCCGCAACTGGACTAGCGCGAGCACTCGTCCCGCGGCACTGCCCGCCCATCGTCGCCTTCTAGGTAGCAGAAATACGTGTTTTCACACTGATTCGAATGTAGTGAACTTTCTCTGTAGTATTAATCCTTCTTTGAAAGAAGTTAGCTCGAACCCAAAGGTGTACCTTGTGTTCCCTGAAACTGCGAGTGATTTGTTGCTCATTCGTAAAAACAATTAAGTCCCCAAATCGATGCCCCATGTCAAAAAGCACCTGACTTGCACAAACACTCATAACCCAATCTACCCGGACCTGTATTCCGCTTTAGAGTCACTTTGAACAAGAAATTTTTTATGCCTATAAGCCCCGTTGGCACTCCATTAACGTCGCAAAAATTTCTCAAAACATTACTAGCGCTAATAGTACCTATTTGTCAGATAAGACTTGGGCCGAAGCCTCTCGCAAGCCGCGGACAAAAAAAAGCAAAATGCCGACACCTCTGACAGGCTTAATGCTCCGCACCATATCTGGGGAATTGAATTGGTTGTTGGGGAAATGAAATGGCGTAGTATCTGTCTCACATATCGGCGGACACCTGAACCGCGCCTTAAGGGAAGAGAGAAAGGTGGGAGTGAAAGAAGAAAGAGAGAAATAGGTGCTGTAGTGGAGGGCTCCGAGATAATTTCGACCACCTGGGGATCTTTAACGTGCACTGACATCGCGCAGAACACGGGCGTCTTAGCGTTTCGCCTCCATCGAAACGCAGCCGCCGCGGTCGAACCCGACCACTCTAAAGCGGAATACAAGACCGGCTAGATTGAGTTATGATTGTTTGCGCAAGTCGGGTGCTTTTTGACATGGGACATTGATTTACCATAAAGCGGAAACCTAATTTGGTTCCCACCGGACGCGTTACAATCCATATTGAGCGTAACAATACGTGCCACCGCCTATATTTATGACACTAATATGCACTGTGGCTCACTGCCAAGCGAATATTTCCTGTCACATTTGTGCGTTGCAGTTAATATTGAGCCCGATACGGTACGTGTTCTGTGTGGAGAAGACACAGCTCGGCAGTATCTACCGAGGGGGCTGCTTGCACACTTAAAAAACTTTTTCTCGCCCCAAACAAAATTTATTTGCATTGATATATAGATATCAAGCAACGAAGTTGGTCTGTATTGTGAACCATCTCACGTATTTTTTTTTTTCCTGAAGGGCCTTGATCCATAATTTTTGTCTGAATCTCAGGAACACGTAACTTCGAATGAACTTTGGAAGTAATTTTTTTTTTCAAGCACTCTGTTTGACAGTTTTAATTTTTTTTATTAAAAGCTACAGCAAGCGGTGAAAGAAGAAAAAAAAATTTGCGGCTGAAACGGTAACGCCGCTCACTTAAAAAAGTTTTTGAAACACCATATTTCTGCCTTCTTATTGAACCAAGAAAACGCGGAAGATTCTTGCATGGCTTCATTATTGAAGTCATTGTTATCTTATCTTATCTTATTCTTGTTATCTTTTTGTTCTATTTGTTCCACTAGCTTTCATGAAGTGATCTATCACTGTTATGGCCCATATTTTAATAAAAATGTTAAACCAGATTCACAGCAATGCTGCGGGCTCAAGTAATCTCACAACAACGAATTATTTTTTTTTTTGTGCAGGGAATGTATAGAGACGCAGCTAATGTGTTTTATGGCCTAGACATATCGACGTGGTTCCCGTGACATCAAGCATAACTGCAATGTTTCTAGCAAACACCGTCAGCGTATCGTCTTCATCCGACTAGCGGCGAGCGACGACATTTTTCTTATCATCGTGCAGCGTGGGAAAGCCAGCTTTAAATAATCGTCATAAGCATCTATTGGTAGCCAGTAACACGTGCGGGATAGCGCATATCAAGGGTAATATTTAACACCTGCTAGAAAGGCGGTGCAGAAAAGACAAAATAATCTTTCTGCTTCAATCTCCTCGAGACGTGTACGTCTCCAAGCACTTGTCGGAAAGAGCCAACGATGACAAACCTTTGTGAAGTCCCCAGCGTGCTCGTCCCGACCGCAGATAGGTCCCCCCCCCCCCCACCCCATAAAAAAAAAAAAAGCCCCGCCGACGCCGCCTTCGAGCGGGAAACACGGGCGTGCGGTCGGCTGGTTTTCCATCCAGCCCGCCGCGTTCGGAGATCCCAGATCGATTTCTCCCCTTTTCCGCCGTTCGATGGCCTCTGTTTAAGTTCGGGGCACCAACTAGCGGCGGACGATTGGTTCGCGTGCACCCGCTGCTGTCCCGTGTGTGCACAGCCTCGTCGCTGTTTCTTCTGAGCTTGTTGGCGTGACCTGGCACCACCAGCCTTTCCTCCCCCCCCCCCCCCCTTCCCATTTCTTGTTCTTCGAGCACTTTCGTATTCCTCGAAATACGGCCGCATTTGCGGTCGTAGCTCCTTTAATTCGTTTTCGCTTTGAAGGAATTACGCTTGTTAAGAGGGTACGCGGTAAATAAAAGGGCCAGTTTGGTCGATAGTTTCGATTTCTCAATTTATTTGCATTTCGATACCCTGGGGTCTGTCTCGTCACGAAAAATTGTAGCGAAATGTAAGGTAGAATTTTAGAGAAAAAAAAACGCTTTGATTATTCGTGGTCGTCGAAAATTAGGAGCAAATCGCACTTTTCGTGGCTTCGGCGCATCGAGGATTCCGAAGCTTTATGACGGTGGAGCACCGCCACATTAGTATCGCTATATGTATCACCGTGGAGAGGGGAGATCAGAACTTCCGCATATCTGGGGCCGAAATCAAAATCAAACGAGGCGATAAGTGGTGCAACCAAGGAAATAAACTTTAAAGTTCATTTTCTCCGCTTTCACTTTATATGCGATTGCTATCACTCATTCGTTTAACTTTTCGTAATAATAATAATAATAATAATAATAATAATAATAATAATAATAATAATAATAATAATAATAATAATAATAATAATAATAATAATAATAACCGGTTTTGGGGGAAAGGAAATGGCGCAGTATCTGTCTCATATATCGGCGGACACCTGAACCGCGCCGTAAGGGAAGGGATAAAGGAGAGGAGGGAGTGAAAGAAGAAAGGTAACAAATCACAGAATACCGTGCGGTAAAATTTTTGTTTATTGCGCATGGATCCTGAGAAGATATAGTGTGAGAAAGCTCTCAACTCTGCTATGTGTACGGGAGGTAGGTTTTGAAAGTTATTGTTGTCAAACACGTTTGCACGTAAACATACAAGCTTTTATTTTCACTACGTGTTGTGCATCTAAAAAAGATCAATAGCTTTATTGCACAGAACGAGGCTTTGTGAACATGCTGACATAAGAAACTTGTGCACATTCTTTTCAGTTATTTAACACACTGTGGATGACATTACGAGGATGTCAATTGTAATCGCCCAGGAACTTAAAAGCGAGTTCAAAATAAACAGCTGTTATGAAATTTGCTTAACAAGTTTCATATATGTGCCCGTTTTGGTTGCATTTTGCGTATGCATAACGATAACAGTTTCAGTTACCGCGTCCCCCCTTTAATTTGCCCAAACGGGCAGAAAAAAATTGTCTTTGAGGAACGGGAAGCCCATGATGAGTAACTGTCGCACTTCTCAGTGAGGCAGTTTATGCTCCACGCGGTGAGAGAATAGCAGAAGGAGATAGGGAAATAAAAGACCGCGGCCAAATCATTAGGCAAACGCTTTATTAATGATACCTCTGTGGTATATGTAGATGCGGCAGATTCTTCGGCTGACAAGATGGTAGCTGTGGTCACCACGGAACGTGGTACACTCATAACTGGGGGCACTATACGCACTCAGCACACACATGTTGGAGAAGAAACAGCCATCGCTCTAGCCATTGTGGGATCCTCGGCAGAAACCATTGTCAGCGACTCAAAATTGGCTATACGTAACTACACGTTTGGAAGAATCTCCCCACAAGCAGCACGGATTCTGCTAAAGTATCAGCCCACGCGGCGCATTCGCCTAATCTGGACGCCTGCTCATGCTTCCCTTGCTGGTAATGAGGCGGCTCATAACCTAGCTCGAGAACTGTCCCGCCGAGCTGGGTCGTGCAGCCCACCCGCCCTATACTCTGGCAAGGACAGGTTGTTTTCTTACAGAGAAATCCTGCAGCACTACAGGCTTGCAAGACTCAGATTCCCCCCAGCAGATAAAACGCTCTCCAAGCAACAGGCCAAAGCCTGGCGTAAACTTCAAACTAACACCTATCCAAATCCCCAATTGTGTAGCTTCTATTCGGAAGGACTCTACTCAAACAAATGCAAAAATTGTGAGGCGAAAGCCGATCTAAATCATATGATCTGGAACTGCCCGCAGTCCCTACCCGCGAGTCACTTCATTACCGACTCGGCTCATTGGGAGGCTCTATTGCTCAGCCCCGACCCGGGGATACAGATCAAGCTCCTCCAGCTGGCTGAAGACGCCGCCGCTGCCCAAGGGATAGCGGCCGCCGTTTAAGCGGGGGGCGACTTCGTGTCGCTCCTCTATATCCGCTGGAAATAAAGTTTCACAACCAACCAACCGCGGCGTGTCCCGAACGTGCACTGTTTTCGGGTTTGTGCGAGGCATATGTGATTGGCGCGAGGTAACTGCTGGTATCGTGTCCATCAACCTGCATCCGTGCTCTAATTTCCACGTCACGCGATAGCCTGCTGTTGGAAAGTTCCCGCTGTTTATGCCGCCAACAAAATAAGAACGCACGGAAGGAACATAATCTGCGTCTGCGGCATGTATGCACGCGCTGTATTTTTTATGCTGTACACTTTTTAAGTGTCTCCAAGTTCGTTATATGCGACACATTCATTTTCATGACGGGAAGTGGCGCCATCTGTTGAAACTCTCACCAAGAGGCAGTCAGAAGAACGGGAAACATTTTTAACAAAGACTGTTAGAGTACAATCTGACGTTTAAATCATTTAAGCTCAAAGGAAGCATTCGCAGTGCACGAATTTTATTTAAATAGATTGCAAGTGTATTCAGTTCGCGGATTATTAGTAATGGAATGCTTTTAGCTCCCAGTTCGGCAACCTCAGTGGAAAATTGCCCCGAAATCTCGGCCTAATTGGCGCCGAAACTAACATCCAAACCATAGCCGAAACTGGCATCTGCATTTCCTTCATCAAGGTACAATCATATGCAAAAAAAAAACGAAAAATCTTTTTTTCCTCTATGAAAAACGCTAAGGCGCCCGTGTGCTGTGCGATGTCAGTGCACGCTTAAGATCCCCAGGTGGTCGAAATTATTCCGGAGCCCTCCACTACGGGACCTCATTGTTCCTTTCTTCTTTCACTCCCTCCTTTATCCCTTCCCTTACGGCGCGGTTCAGGTGTCCAACGATATATGAGACAGATACTGCGCCATTTCCTTTCCCCAAAAAACCAATTATTATTATTATTATTCTCTATAACCCCGCCGCTCGATTCATACTAGGTGGGTGCCCTGATCACAGATGGCACTACTACAAAACTGCGCTAGTGGATGTGTAAATGCACAGGCCGCGACACCTAACGAACTGTCACAAAATGCGCAATGTATAAAGCATCGTTATTTGCTATCCGTAATGTGTTGTACATTCATTATCCGCGTTCGCGTGATGAGTAATGAGTGGTTAGGGCGCTCGGCTACCAAGCCGTAGGAGACCCGAGTTTGAATCCCTGCTGTGGCCGCCGTGTTTCGATGACGGAGAAACGCAGAAGGTGCCCGTGTGCTCTGCAATGTGAGAGCACGTTGAAGGGCCCCAGGTAGCCCTGCACTACATCATCCCTCCCATGTGTCGCTTCAGGACGTTAAATCAAACAGTTCACAGTTTACGTGCTTGGTAATACTTCAGCCGTCTGGTGGAGTTCGATAGTCCGGGAGCTAGGAAGCATGTTCAAGGTCTGGAACGTTAGCCGGTTTGACATAGGAGAAGGGAAGACCTATGCCGATCTACAGCCGCAGGTTTATGCGGCCCGGAGCGGTGACAAGGGGCCCAGGAGGCGGAACGCGTCGCTGAAGTTCGAGAGGAAAAGCTGGCGAGCGTCGCCCTAAGCACGCATATATATGTGATTTGGCCAAGATCGACGGATAGGGTGTGCCTAGCATCGTCTATACAATGCGTCCGGAAAAGGAACTACTTCGTATACGTGCAAAACATTTCATGCTGACACCTACTCTTGGTGACAGCGACGAGGTACACCGCAATTTTTTTTTTGTTTCTCAGTTTCGATTTTAGTAGTCCCTCCTTGAACCGCAGCGTTCTCACACATACACGGAGCTCTCGTGGTTGAGCAAGAGGCGGGTTTGTTTGAGCACGTTCACGTTCTAGCCCAGGAAACCTGCAGGCGCGTCTAGTTTGCACGGCTTCCACCACGTACCGCGTGGCGCTGAACTCGCAAAATCAGGCCCGAGATTTTTACTGTTAGGTGCATGCCTTTGATTTTCTATACCTGTCGGAAAACGTTTGGGGGCGCAGGAAGCGTATTTTTTTAAACTGGTTTTTGGGGGAAAGGAAATGGCACAGAATCTGTCTCATATATCGTTGGACACCTGATCCGCGCCGTAAGGGAAGGGATAAAGGAGGGAGTGAAAGAAGAAAGGAAGAAAGAGTTGCCGTAGTGGAGGGCTGCGGAATAATTTCGACCTCCTGGGGATCTTTAACGTGCACTGACATCGCACAGCATACGGGCGCCTTAGCGTTTTTCATCCATAAAAACGCAGCCGCCGCGGTCGGGTTCGAACCCGGGAACTCCGGATCAGTAGTCGAGCGCCCTAACCACTGAGCCACCGCGGCGGGTAAGTGTATTGTACGGGCCAAATTTTGCAGCGGCGAGAATGAATCCGCTATGATAATATCCATGTTCGCGCAGAATCTCTCGGGAATCTCTAGGTTTCTTCGAATTACGAGTTTAAATATCCCCATTGAGGTACGTGGTATACGGTCCTGGCGGGCCAACAGATGGCGCTAGTTGATATCCAGGAAAGGTGGGCATGTGCGAGTTCGCGGTCGCATAGAAGCCGCGCATATCGCTTTACTGCGACCGCAGACACTCACATGCGTGTTGAAGTGAAACTAGAGGCTGGATGCGGTAGCCTGCATTGTGCTTCACATCACGAGGTTGTAGTAAGCCTTTTTTGCCCAGCTTATCCCAGGGTACACAAAGTGTGAGGTCTCTTATCACATGCTTCGGCAGAGAGATAGTAGGATATATTCTGCGGTAGACACTGCGTTCAGAAAGGGTGGACGCTGTGGGACAATATCGCGTGACATTAAGTGACTTTGCGGTGTCAAGAAGCTGCATGGTATTTGCCATGCACTAGAAGCGCGCTTCGCGACCGCAGTTGTCACCGAATATCTAGACCTGCCAGCCACTGATAAGAACACCAGACGTCTCGCCACATCTCTTTCTCTGATGACTCCTTGCGGCAAACTTTCACATTCGTAATACCAACTTATTCTTTGAACGTGACCAATTGCTTAATGAGAATCGCATCTTTACACATCGATCGGCAAAGCCGGCGCATGGATTTGCTTTCCATGTTCCAGCAGAGTGCTAAAGGACAAACTGCCTGGTGGGCTTCCCCTATGCCCGCCTTTCATGCATTTGAGAGGAAGGAACGCTATGCTTAACACAGTTTTGGTCTCGGCAAAAGTGGGGCGCTTCTTTCACCCACATTTTCACGCGGACGGCATAAGATGTCGAAACCGCAGAAGCGAAGACAGAGGCGTAGGCAAGACAGCGCACTTGTGACAGCTTCGGGCCTCATACAATAGCCATGAATGCGCATTTCTTGTCCAGGGGACAGTTTGCTGACCGAGCTTCCAGCTTTCTCCACCTGCATTTTTTTTTCGTTCATATGTTTCATACTGCATGAGCAGGGGCGCTGCCAAGGGCCAGACTGCAGCCCACCCCTCCGCCTTCCTGAAGTAAATACGAGGGTATGCTTGAAGGGACGGCCACAATATTGGTCAATCAACTAGTGGATATGTAGGCGTTAGGAGGGAAAGGCGGAAGAAACGCATTTGCAGACGAAAAGGCAAGGATCATCAATCTGTAACCCTGAGGGCTGTGGGACATGCAAGCTGGAGAACATTTGAAAGGTGTACAGGCAGCATATAGGGTACTGAGGGCCTTTACAGGGACGCCAGAGTCCTTGACCGGCATCATGCAGCAACAAAAGCTGCTCACCATATCTGGACGCGTGCGTGCCTGAACTCTGAAAGCTTTTTGAACGCTGAACACATTCATTATGAAATCACACAGCCGGGAAAGCGCAATAACCATACCCGGCAATTCTAGACGAAAGTATCTTTGAACGGGAAACTGTTTATGAACTAGTTTTTTCATATATTGTGAGATTTCACACGAAATATCTTGCTACATATGAGAAGAATGGGCTATTATCTTCAATATTTTCGTACCCGTACCTTATAGTTTTCCAATATCCAAAATGTTTGTCCAAGACTGTTGGACATGGTCTCTTCAAAGCATCAGTGGCTTCACTGCTTCTCCTCAGCACAAGTACAATTCGCTCTACAGATGGCAATAAAGAAAAAGAAATAAAGAAAAATTACTGCAGACCTCAAGCTTCATTTGTCCCACGTACGGGGGAGTCGCTCTCTTTCGCTGTATAACGAAACAAAAGGGACGCCCGAAAGTCCTTTGCGCTACGGCGCACAACCAGACGGCATTCCTAAATGAACACTGAAGACAGTCCCATCTAATTATTGATCCCACTAAAAATTGATTCTTTAGCTCTTTCTGGCTATGATGACGCTTGTCCGACATTAAAACATGCATATACCGGCAAGAAAATAGGAATTAAAAATCTTCCCGCCATTTGATTCAAGCTGGTGACTTCCTTACCGAAAACGACAGGTTGCCACCGTTTTGAAGCGAATGGAAGTGTAGCGTAGCCTCTGGGAAAATATGTGTCGGCGTACGCATTTTACTTGCGAAATCAGCCGGTGAGGGCGCCACTTGCATTTAATTTTTTATCTTCTCTAGTTTATGCAAGCTCTGCTTTCGGTGAGAGTATGGTGAGTTTGTGACTCCGCACGATCGATGCAAGCCAGCTTCTCTTTCTCCTAAGTGTCCTTTTAATGTTTGTATGGTTATTTCCTTGCTTTGTTTTGTTTTTGTGATAATTAATCCTCCTGCCGGTCATTTGCACAGGGCCTCTTTAAAACAAAATTTCAGCCTGCGCCACTGTCCTCGAGGGAGACGGCTCACTTGAGAGCTGTAAAGGTCGTGTCTCTTATCGATTGCGCTGGCCTCCATGCACAGATCCCTTGCTTAGTGGCTTCAGCCTCCCGTGCGGTGACAAATGAGAACTCGTCTCGCGAGTTGGTCCGCACGGAAGATAAAGAGCAGCCGGGCACTTGGCATTGATTTCTGACGATGCCCGTGGAGCGCATTTTTCGTGCGTTGTAGCCGTGACGAATGCAGCCGCACACGCCGTGCGTGTATTTAGTTGTCGTATCGACGTGGTGCTGTTCCGTTTTGCTGCTGTTTCCGTTTACGGCGTGCCCTGCGCGACGACGTGCACTCTGTTGCGTGACTCGCCGAAGCCGCCGATGCGCCCCGGGCTAGGTTCGCACCTCGCGGTCGTGCGCTAATGATATCACGCACAACAGCGCGCTCTATCGCACGCCGCTCGAGTTATATATCGCTAAGCAACAGAAAACGAAAACCTAGGACCTCGACTGGAAATGTCAGCAGTGTCTCCGTCACGCCGTGTACTACTCAAACGATTAGTTGGTTATATGTGCGCTTCGTTTACGGTTATATGTGCGTTTCGTTTACTTGAAAAAAAAAAAATATGAACCACCACCTAACTAGAAGTGGGCAGTCGATATTTCTACCTGGCTGTGTGGACATTTATATGTTTTTTGATGCTCTGCTGCGCTCAGAAATATCGCGTAAAAGAAAAGCTGAACGCCTCCGTCGCTCGAACGTTCCTTTCCTGCGACCTAGTTATAGAGCTCTCTTCTTGCACGCAACATTTGTAGCTTTGACATTTCACGATTAGTGCGGCCTCTGGCCTCTTTTCTAACAAAAAGCACATCTACGCGCTCAATCTGATCCATCATCGTCATCATCAGTCTGACTACGCTCACTGCAGGGCAAAGACCTCTCCCATGTCTCTTCAATTAACCCTGTCCTTTGCCAGCTGCGTCCACCCTATGCCTGCAAACTTCCTAATCTCATTCGCCCACCTAACCTTCTGCCGCCCGCTGCTACGCTTGCCTTCCCTTGGAATCCACTCCGTTACCCTTAAGGACCAGCGGTTATCTTGCCTTCGCATTACATGCCCTAAGGGCAACCTTAGACTTTAGTCAACCAAATGATCAGGCAAGCTTTCGTAAAGGATATTCCACAATAGATCATATTCACACTATCACTCAGATGATAGAGAAATGCGCAGAATATAACCAACCCCTATATATAGCCTTCATTGATTATGAGAAAGCATTCGACTCGGTGGAAAACTCACCAGTCATACAGGCGTTGCGTAATCAAGGTGTAGATGAGCCTTATGTCAAAATACTGGAAGATATATATAGCAACTGCACAGCTACTATAGTCCTCCATAAAGTCAGCAATAAAATTCCAATAAGGAAGGGCGTCAGGCAAGGAGACACGATCTCGCCAATGCTGTTCACCGCATGTTTACAGGAGGTATTTCGAGGCCTGAATTGGGAACAGTTGGGAATAAGATTAAATGAAGAATACCTAAATAATCTGCGATTCGTTGATGACATTGCCTTGCTGAGCCACTCAGGAGGTGAACTGCAAGTCATGATCAATGAGTTAGACAGGCAGAGCAGAACGCTGGGTCTAAAAATTAACATGCAGAAAACCAAGGTAATGTTCAACAGTCTAGCAAGGGAACAGTAATTCACAATTGGCAGCGAGAGCCTAGAAATTGTGACGGAATACGTCTACTTAGTGACAGCTGATCCGGATCATGAGAGGGAGATAACTAGAAGGATAAGAATGGGGTGGAGCGCATATGGCAGGTTCTTGCAGGTCATGAGTGGCAGTTTACCAATTTCCCTCAAGAGAAAGGTGTACAATAGCTGTATCTTAGCGGTACTCACCTATTGGGCATAAACGTGGAGGCTAACGAAAAGGGTTCAGCTTAAGTTAAGGACAGCACAGCGAGCCATGGAAAGAAAAATGATAGGTGTAACGTTAAGAGACTGGAACCGGGCAGAGTGGGTGAGGGAACAAACACGGGTTAATGACATCCTAGTCGAAACCAAGAGGAAGGAATGGGTTTGGGCAGGGCATGTAATGCGAAGGCAATCTTGTCCTATAATTCCTTAATAAATTTCTGCTATTGTTCATAAGCATACGCACGATAATTCGGCGGACATGGACAAATGAAACTCCTTTTGTAGCGCTTTATTTTTGCAATTTCATTGACTCTGCGGATATATATATATATATATATATATATATATATATATATATATATATATATATATATATATATATATATATATATATATATATATATATATATATATATATATATATATAAATTTGGCTACATCGTGCCCAATTACATGCGCTTTCGAAAAGCATACAGGCAAAGCAACCCCTCTAGTACACGTAACTAATCGAAATAGCCATATTTTGTCGCGTCACAGCGCCGAGGGTAATCGCGTTCTCGAAATTCTAAAAGCTCATATGGCTATTGCTAACGGGCAGCTTCTGATCTCTAATCGCAATCATGTGCCTATCGGTAATAGTTAAAGAGCTAGCTGTTAGAATTTAGTCAATCACTTTAGTAGTCAACACGATTCGACAGTTTCTTTATGTCCGCCAACACTGGTATTACTATTCCGAAAAAACCTTTACCTCAAAAACCGTTTCTTTAAAAATTAGTGATCAGCGTCCCTGAAACACCTGGTATATTTCTGCTGAGTACGGTATCGTATAGCCTATAGGGCACTGATATTATTTTCTGTAATCTATAAGACATTCACAGTTTCTTTTTCTGAAGATAGTTTAAAAAGTCGCACATTCACAAAATCAGTGCTGCGGGAGTGGGATAACTATAATTCATGCCGTATAACTAAATTCATGATCTGCTGCAAGTTAATCCAGGTTGACTCCAACTAATATTCTGCTCTTTTGTCAGAAGCGTTGCTCTAAATTTCTTCACTGAATTTTTAGTTGATGTCGTTATGCAAATATAGACATATATATTGTAGACTTCAAGTAGGTTACGGGGACTATTTGAACGATGCAATTTGCAATGTTTCAGTTTATGGATTTATTGGGGTTTAACGTCCCAAAGCGACTCAGGCTATGAGGGACGCCGTAGTGAAGGGCTCCGGAGATTTCGACCACCTGGGGTTCTTCAACTTGCACTGACATCACACAGCGCACGGGCCTCTAGCATTTCCATGTAGCGATCGAATACCTTTTCAACCATGCACATTTAAAGCGAGAGTAGGTCTTGTTCTTCATAACGAGACGTTTGTTTGTAGGACATATAGGAGAAAATACAGCCAACCGCACGTGTACACACTTTGTAGACAGTTTTTTCAGAAGTCATGCGTCGCCCCCCCCCCCCCCCCCCCGCCCATCCTGGGTGTATGATCGTATGTAACGCTGATTATCTTGGAATTATACCTTATAGTATGCCATGATTGACACTAATTGCCAGTTGTGGTAAATAAAAAAATAAACATACATGCGCAGCGTTCATATTCAAATTACAACAACCACGAACAGAGCAAGCCCGACTCAATGCCGGTAAAAGGAAATTAAGTGTGAGAAAAATGTGAACTGCCAGCGGTTAATTTAAGGAGTTCAAGCTTTACCGTCACCCGACTGTCACTTGTCTCGTATGCTGCCGACGCTTTGTTTTTCTTTTTTTTGCTTAGAGTAATTGAAATGAGTACGAGCGTGCGCACTACACGGAGCTCTATCTACGCACCTCGCGTGAGCAATGAGGACGCATTAAATCACACCCCGTAGCAAGTTCCTCTTCTCGTTCTTATCCGACATCCCTTTTACGCGCCTCTTTTTCCGGGTAACTCATTGTTGTCCCGTTCTCTTCTTCCGCAATCGCGCCAGCACGTGACGCGAACGACTAACGTCGCACCCCTCGAAAGCGGGCCACACAAAGCCCAAAACAAGCTCGCGTTGCAAAGACGGTGAGAGCGGAGAAGGCTATATCAGAGGCCATCTATACTGACACTAGACCTTCCCCGCATGACCACCGCGCAAGGCGACGGAGCACTGCTGCAGCCAATTCGTGGCAGCCCGCGAAGGCATGCACAGCGCGAGAGAAGTTTCATTATCTACTGTGTCCCGCTGAAAAAAGCGTGCAGGGGGTGTACAAAGCAGAGTTGACTTTCCAAATGTATACGGAGTGACGCGCGAGGTGCTCTGCCATGCCCTTTTTTTCCTCTTTTATTTAAGTAACAGGTGCGAAGTGTAAGTTGGGCTCAAACGAGATCCTGCAGCTTCTGTAATGGTGCATGGCTTTGAGTGGTTCGTGTGTATTATCTCTTGCGCTGCTGCTGCTGCTGCCTCGTGGCTGCCTTCTTTGACGCTCCCATGCACGTCCTTTTTTTTTTTTTTGGCAGATTCCGGAATCGGTGCTCTTCCGAATGCGGGGCGTGCAGAACCTGACCGACTTCGTGAGCCAGTTCCTCGAGGGCTACCGTACGTATCAGGAAGCGCTTCAAGACCCGCCGCCCGTCGCTCCGCTGCATATCGCTTATATCTACGAGGGTCACGGTAACCTAACCTCTTCTTCTTCTTCCTCCTCCTCCTCCTCCTCACCTTCACTACTTCTTCCTATCTCCTCTCCTCCCTTCCTTTCCCCCTCCCCGCATCTTGATCTCTTCCCCCTTGCGCACCGCCGGTCGGAACCGTGGCTCCCGGCTGATGCCGCCGCCGCCGCCGCTGCCTGAAACGACGCCGCAGCCAGCGACATCTTCTCTGTTGCTGCGATCCATCCCATGAGGGCACTGCGAAGCACGTATTACACGCACGCTGTCGTGCACGATACTCTCTCTCTCTCCTGTCGTCCTCTCTCTCACGTCTAACCGCATGCCGCAAGCACTCACGAGCGCACCATCGAGCACCTCCAACCAGTGTGCTGCGTCTCTGTAATTCAGTGCAGAGCTGACGAAGCTTACAAGGCCCAAAGCAGCGTGCTCCCGCGATGGCCATAAGACAGTGCTGAGGCGAAATTACAGAAAGTTGCTTATTCAGTGCGAAATAAACTGACCAATGCGGTCAACTGAACACCTATTGAACAATACTCAACACCTTTCACAAAGGTGTTCAATGTGCACAAAATAAACCCCCTTCACAAAAAGGGTGTTCGGTGTAAAATTGGATGCACTGAATGTTTATGCCGTTTGGTTGCATAGTATTCGAAGAACTCCTGTGATCTTTCTCTAAACTAAAAATTCGGCACCGTGCAAGAGGAGGGACACGTGTTGGCAGACGTGCTCGCCCTCATCCTCATCAGCGAATTTTTCCGCATGCACCTCGAGCTCTACACGGGGCAGTGCAGAGAATTACACCGAGATGCAGCACACGTTCACAACTTCCTATGGATAAACGGGGGCAGTCGAGAGCATCAGCCTAGAGGGGCAAAATGTGTTTGCCTTGTGCCTAAACAAGGCCCGTGTACAGAGTTGATCGTTATCACTGAGCGTGCGGAGCACGTCGATAGGCTTCGCCAGAGAAATCTTGCCGCTATTGTTAGGTCCGCGTTCGTTGTTCGTGTCTGCTACATCAGATTGAGTTTCAGTAAGTATACACTACGTTCTACGATCCCACGACAGAGCTTGAGGGCAGGAATGAGAGGCCGTGATAGTTCATTTCGAAACGGCCCAGTTGTCGCACTTGCGCATGCTATTCATGAACGGACCTCTGGCTAATTATTCATTTGCAGATCCCGCGATCACGTCCAAGTTGCTGACATGATAGTTAGGTTGGTGGGCATTGTCCGTGGTTACAAATTCTATTATTTATTTGTAGATGCTCGATCTTATCCAAATATCTCTGAAAAAAAAGTGGGGGATTTACACGGGTCGAAATACAAAGAGAAGCCATACATCAAATAGGCGGAAGGAAATACAAGAATTAGGAGTTGTACCAATACCAAGCGCTCGATGATGAACGATAAAAGCACCAATGCCTGTGTTTTTATACAGTGATGATGCACCTTTGCGACCCACTGAACAATATTGTTCGAATCGGTGGTTTTAGTTTCATTTCGGGGAACATAATCCCGTCACCACAGTTGTGCTCCATTCAATGAGTTAACAGGCAAAAGCAGTGGCGTCAGCGCATGTCTCTTCGTATATGAGTGAATCACAGGGCCCCGCAGCACCACACGATATGTTTTGCCGAAAATATGTTCCGAGAAATGGCAAGTTCTTAAAACTGGTTCTGTCCTACAGGCTGCACCTTTCTCACTTCAGCATGGGAAACGCATATATCCATGTGTGCACCGCTCGACGCTGCGGTCGAAAAGTTTATGACACCTACCATCCTGCGTGGTAGCCAAAGTGTGGTGTTGCAGACCGAGACGTTACTGAGGGGTCGAGTTGTGTCCAGCTTAGTGTCGCAGTCATTAATCGCAACGAACTAATAGTACCCGGGCTACCAATGGCCTCAATTACGCCTCATTCGACATTTCTGTCGACCGGAATCGGCAAGTGAAAGGTTCGTCAATATAATATCAATAAATGACACTGATGTACACTGCCAGTTACCAGGGGCACGTTTTTCCGAATAGTCAATCGCTTTATCGCGCATGTCTTGTAACGGCCGCACGAGATGTCTGCCTCTGGTTCGTCAGGTCTTTTATCTCTCGAATTTATTTTACCTGTCGCCCGGTTCTACCCACTCCATTGCCTCCCGAACTTTGTTTGTTGGTTGGAAATATTCCTAGCGTCTCAAACTCGCGCAAGGACCTCGATGGTCTGTGGTGTCCTCCTTGCCAAGCTGGAATTCAAACAGCGGCAAGCATTTGTCAGTCTGATTTTTTTTTCTCTCTAGTTTATAAATCGTAACTTGCCCCAAGCAGGATGTACATGATGAGCGAAGACTGTGCAAACTCGATGCATACCGGTGTCGCCACTTCGTGGAAGGCTCCACTGAAGCAACCTTGCGCGCATTCCCCGCCTGGGCTATTCCATAGGCTGCCGTCATGAACAGGCGCATTAAAGAAATCGCGCCTCTTTGCGACGCCATATGCGCTGCTTTCGTAAGAGCGCGTGCCTTCAAGCGCGAGACGTAGGTCACGGACAATTAGACACCATCCTTGTTGCTGTGCCTGAGATAAACGTGGGAAAACCCAAAGTGATTAATGGAGAAGAAGCAGGTGCATCATTCAAATGTTTTCTACACCTGCACGTATAGCTTACGCGTTACAGCTGCTATGAGAGCGACAAATGAATGGTGCTGTGCCTGAGGTTATATCATCGATGCAGTGCAACATATACAGGAAATCTGAAAAGAAACAGACTAAAATCCGCAGCCCATTCTTTCTTAGGTCTGAAGCCTGCTCAATCCTGTCCTTGCTTATTTTTATTTTTACAAAAAGCAAAAAAAAATGACAGCTCGCATCACGCAGGATTCCATGCCTGAAGTGGAAAGAAAAGTAAGATCGAATTTTGCTTTGGTTGTCACAAGCAGCTGCATGACGTTTGATTCCACTCGAAAAAATCCTCGTGTTTACGGGTGCGCGCGGAGATCTCACGTAGATGGAAAAAAAATCTATTTTCGCCATTTGTTTGTCGCCCGCCAGGGGGTCAACGACACGAATGCTTGGAATGGCAACAGCAGCGTTGGTTGAGGGCCATTGAAAAGTACCGCTCTCTGATATTTCGTGTTGCGAACTTTTTCACTCATTTTGTTGCCAGGCTGTTGTGCGTTTATCAGCAATCTTGAAGTCTGCAACTTGGAACACAGCTTACGTTAATGACCACGAGTGTCGTGACAGTCGTAAACACTCGCATTTTGGCCAGCGGTTTTTTTTTATACATGGACCCTGTGGTAAGTTTGCTGAGGCGAAAGACTTCCCATATAAGGTCCATGTATCAAAAACTCATAGCAGTCGGAGCTAGAAATTTGGAATTAAAACAAGCAAAAAAAAAGATAATGGAGACATATTGTGACAGCCTTTATGGACCGGTTCCAGATGGTGTCGATATTCGTAAGCACCCGAGAAATGGCCCCCGGACTAGCCACTTTTTGAAGCAGAGTTTGCTGACTGATATATGACTGAGAGCTCAGATTAAAAGGGCACGCGATGCATGCGCCAACGAGTGACATGTGCTCGGAGGTATGTATACGTGCTCTCCTCGGCTGCGCGATGTCGGTTTTCCGCGGCCGGGGTGCCAGCGTTCCTTGCTTGGTACTGCCATGTTCCGCTACCTGGCTTCTCTACTAAAAAGCGGTTTTGGATATATGATTTTTATTTTGGTTCTGTTTGGTTTATGGGTTTAACGTCCCAAAGCGACTCAGGCTATGAGGGACGCCGTAGTTCGATCCTGGCAACATGCTCTCGACTACCGCCCGAATTCACTGGGAGTGATCTTCTTATTGGGCATTGCAATGCCCTATACACTGTTGTGTTTCACGGTACAGTAGTCTTCAAAGCGCCTTTATAGTATTTTTGTTTGTTCTGTGTATAAACCATGCTTCTTGCGATAGGTACTAACCGTCTATAGTGCTTACAAACATGAGCGCTGAAAAGCAAGTGAAAGTGCGTTACTCACAAGCTTCTACATTTCAGCCGACGCTACGGTCGTGGACGGTTTTGAAGGCCAGCCAAGCATTCTGGGTAAGACACCTTAAGTACATCTCGTTTTCATATTAGCGCTGCGCTCATTAGTGCGCCATATCCGTTGTTCGGTAACGTGAAATAAACGGCGAAAAACAAAGGACGAAAATAATTTATTCGCAACGACTGCACACAGCAAACGTACTGTGATTTCAGAGAAGCCTTTAGTGTATTGTTCACCGACAATAATAATGTAATACATGGTGTTTAACGTCCTCGAGTGACTGATCGGCTGCGAGGGGCGCCGTATAGTGGAGGCCTCGGGTTTAATGTACGCCACCTCGGATTCTTTAACGTGTGCTCACATCGCACAGCACAGGGGAATCTGTTTCATTTCGCCTCCAGTCAAATGCGTCCGCTGTGGCCAGAATTCGGTCCCGCGAACTCAGGGTCAGCAGCCGAACACCAAAGCCAGTGAGCCAATGGGGAGGATTTTGTTCGCCAGATGTAGCATACGTCACTTCGAGGAACAGATTACTTCCAAAATGTGGGATAAAGGGCCTTCGTACTCACGAAGCTAATCGTGCGGTCAAGCAACAAAGTGATGCTAAAGCTAAACGGGATACCAAGCGTACCTCGCCGCAGTAAAAAAATGACGCTTTCTGAACATATTGGAACGAGTGAACGCCTCGCAGACGTTGCATTTAGGGCAAGGCGGTATTACTCAGAAAAGTTCCTGCAGCCTTTTAAATTGTTGACTTACACAGTTCCCGCCGTCAGGCGCCACAAGATGGCAGTGCATGTTCGCGCAAGCGCATTATATGTTGACAAGCAATTATCTGGACAGCAGTTGGGGGCAAATCAGCAATTATCGGTTAAGAAAAAGGTTAAGAAAACAGAGAGAGCTCTATGCAAAATAAGGATGCTGACGAAATCGGCACTGGCAACATACAGAATGTTTAAGCAGGAAATTGTAGGGGAATCTCTTTATTGTTCGACGCCAGGATGGGAGTATTTCGAAATAAGACATATCGAGTCAGATACCGCGGGATAGACACGTTATTCGGTGCGTGTGAAGAGGAGGAGGAAACGGCTTCACCCTACAGTAAAGTTATCCCTTTACTTAAAAATCAGGGTGGAGGCTATGAATTGGATAATATTAGGCCAATTTCTTTAACATCAAACGTGGTAAAGTTGATAGAAAGGTTGTTACTAATTCGGGTGTCAGCCATTGTGGACCGCAAAAGTATACTCAGCCCGTGCCAACTCGGTTTCCGGCCATGGTGTTCGATATGGAATGTACATGCTGATCTTGAGAGCAGAATTCTCCTTGCTCGTCGTCAACGCCTGGTCGCGGCTTTGGTTACGTTAGATGTCGCCAAAGCTTACGACAGTGTAGAACACTCCATCCTGATACATAGGCTACAGTCTCTTCAATTTCCAGATTATACAGTTGCATGGATATCTGCATTTCTTCATAACAGGGAATTCTTTTGCGTCCATAATGGTGTTCATTCAGAGAGGTATAGACAAACGCGAGGTGTACCGCAAGGAGCTGTTCTTTCTCCTGTGCTCTTTAATATTCTGTTAAGCTCAATTCCTCTCCACCGCCATGTACGCACTTACGTCTATGCGGACGACATTGCGTTTTTTGCTGCTGCGCCGGATATACATTCTCTGTACGGTCTGTTGCAGTCATATTTGAATACACTTGAGCACTGGTTGAGCGCACAACACCTGAAGTTAAATGTTGGCAAGTGCGCCACTCTTGTTTTCCCTCTATTCACTCCTGTAGTGGTATCTCTCACTTGCCAGTTAAAAATAATACCGCAGGTTCAATCCCTAAAATACCTAGGGGTCATTTATGACAACAAACTCACCTGGCGACCTCACATTGACCATGTCGCGGCGAAAGGGGCTCGTGCCGTGGGCATGTTACGGAGATTATGTCATCACCGGTACGGCATGCGCAGAGATGCGCTATTAATGATCTACATAATGTATGTCAGGCCAATTTTAGAATTTGGATCAGTGTTGTTTTCAGGCTCGGCTACATATAAACTTCGCCCTCTCGTCCGTTTAGAGAGGGAAGCACTTCGCATGTGCCTCGGCCTTCCAAAATTTGTGGCTATCAATGTGCTGTACCTTGAAGCCCGCATTCCGCGTCTCTTATCACGACTTCAATTTTTAACTGTGCAAACTTACCTCAGGATCTATGAATCCCATTTCCACCGTTCCCAAAGCATTTTCTGTTCTCAGCCGACCTCCTTTTTTGGTGTCCCCTGGTCTCGTTTCAATTCCCCTCAGGTAGTGTTTGTGCAAAGATTACTTCAGCCTTTAGATGTAAACATTTATGATATCCTTCCTGCGCTTCGGAATGGGCCCACTATCCACATTGTTTTCGACGACATATTCCCAAAAAATGCAAAACTTTTGCCACCGAGTATTCTAAATGGTCTTCTAGAAGATCATCTGAGGACCCTACCAACAGATATAGCAATAGCCACTGATGCATCGCAATGCAATGAAAAAGCAGGTGTGGGAATATTTTGCTCGCATTTAGGCTGGTCCTTTTCTCTGCGCCTTCCAGATTTCACCCCTATTTTTCAAGCAGAGTTTCTAGTAGTTGTACTAGCTCTACGCAAGCTAGACCCCTCTATTACAGCAGTTGCAGTAATTACTGATTCTTTATCTTTGTGTTCGTCTCTCGCTGCACAGGTTGACGGTCCCATTTTATCAACTTTCTTATCCCTACTTCCTCCGCATTTGAGCCTTGTTCATTTAGTATGGGTTCCCGGCCACAGCAGTGTGACAGTAAATGAGATTGCTGATAATCTCGCAAAGGCTTCCCTCAGCGGCCCCGTGTTGCCAATCATCCCGGCTACAGCCTACATTACAGCATCTAGATTTCGGCGACGTGCGTTTTTAAGCACGCAAGACACATCACTTTTAACATCGGTGGATTATGAGCACCTTAAATATTATTGGAACAGGAAAATTTGTTGCTCTCGGCAGCTTGAAGTATCACTGACGAGGCTACGCTGCCGCATCCCCCCTCTAAATTTCTATTTACACAAGTCGGGTTTGGCGCTCTCTCCCCTTTGTGCATTTTGCCGTGAGCCAGAATCTATTGAACATTTTTGGCTGTATTGTCGCCGATTCAACTCAATGAGAAAAAGGTTGCTGGAGGAGCCCTTGCAGCATCTTGGCCTTAGTTTGAGCAGCCCGCTCTTGCTATCATTTGGCGCCACCACATTTGGGTTCAGCCACAGATCTGTTTGCACCGCTGTTCAAAATTTCCTGGTAGAATCTCACCGACTGCCTTGCTAAGTGTTCCAACCTTTTCTTTTCTATCAATTATTACATTTTGACTAAATCATTAATATTTAATCCCTCTCTTTATAATTATTCTTATAATTTTGAAATCAAAACTCTCATCCCTTTTCTGTTCATGACGAAAAATTCACCGGTGTTGCGCTCCCACGTGCTTTTTCTTTTTGTAAACTGCGTTCAGGTGAATAGCCACCCGATTCTTGGCCGATCCCCCAGTGTGGGTATGTGCCATCTTTTGATAGGCTAACAACAACAACAACAACCTACAGTTGAACGCAACGGGACTGATTCATTCAAAGCATTGAGGTTTAAGGACAGTAAAGGAAAAATAGATTTTCAGCGGGCAGAAGTAACCCGGCGAAGGTTATCTGACTGATGGCTAAAATGAAGACAAGAGCGAAACTTTCGCGAGTCATGGCTAGGTGTCTTGAGCCATCGCCCGATTTAAAGGGTTCAGTCTTAACCATATCCACCCATCCTGCGGGGGAAGCGGGAAGTAGAAGTAGAGAAGATCAGATTAGAGGTTTGACGAAGGAGAATTAGAGGGTAGCTTAGCCAAGGGGAGGAAAAATTACCGTAAAGGTTTTTTGGTGCTATATTTTTTGGTGGCAATGTCAGAATCCAGATGTAAAGGCGAAGCAAGCAATTCTCCGTATATGTATGTGTAGTGAAGTGAGTGGAAGCTGCCAGTAGAATCCGTTTTAATGAGTTTAGGTATCCACTCTTGAACTGAGGGAAGCGCAAAAAAAATTGTCTCGGAGTACGTTTGAGCAATACGAAGGGAAAAAATTGGTTGTGGTTTAGCTCTGGTTAACCCTAGTTGAATTGCGGAAGCTTCGTTTCCTTGGCACGTCGTCTACGCTGCGTCTCATTCCGACGCTCTCGAGTGGTCTCTTCCGCAGTTGAAGGGTATGACGTCACACATAGGTCACGCTAAAGGTCAATGGTGGATTCTCCGGGACGACGGCCAAGAGCGGAAACCTCGAGCAGCATTGCTTTCGCAATAAAAGTATAGCTGGACAGGTGACGTCTTGCTATTCGTATACAAACCGTATGAATTCACAGCAGAGAAATGGAACCAGCTATAGCGAGGCAAATGGGGAAGGGAAAACGGAGAAGGTTGTGGAGGTGTATCCAAGGCTGGAAGAAAGAAGAAAAAATTCACAGGGACGCCTGACGACATTATGCGTTGACAATATGCGGTAGCATTAGAAGCTGTTGATGCCTTTACCGGAAGTGACATCACTTCAGGCCTGGTGACGTCACTTTCCTCCAGCCAGTGGGCGACTTTTATGACAAACGACACATTCCCCCCCCCCCCCCCCCCCCCCAATGAGGCTTCAAATGCTATCGCAGTTAAAGAAAGGCGGAGCTTTTAAATGAAAATCTTTCCGCGAGATTTGCTCGTAACATGCGGACATTGCGAAGAATGCAATGAACAGGCTTTCTTGCGCTGCTGGAGAAGATGCGGCGCTGGATTTTAGAGATGCTCAGAAACAAATTATCAAAGACGGGGGCATTCGTTGAATCGTTGTGCAAGACTGAAAACAAAAAGACGCGGTGAAGGGTAGGTAATTAAGACTAAAATTAATTTATTTTATATCAGTGCAATTCAAGAGCCGTTAGGTAGTTTCCCGGCACCGCAAATTTTTATAATGAGAACATGAACTAGAGTGATACAAAAAATCAAATTACTACCTTCGCAGGGCACCCTGTTTCAGTTTGCTGTTATTTATTTATTTATTTATTTATTTATTTATTTATTTATTTATTTATTTATTTATTTATTTATTTATTTATTTATTACATACTGCAAATCATATTACAGATCCAGGGGCAAGAAGTAAAATGAACAACTAAGAAGAAAGCATGCAGAATTACTACGCGCTGTCAATCATTGTGTCGGTGAATTCCACTCTCTTATGGTCAGTTCGTGCAAATTATGTGTAATTTGTCAGCTCGAGCAAAGTGCCGGGTAAGTGAACCGGGATGATGATGACGTGTACTTCAATCAGGAAACAAAGTAATACCCGCAATTCCTTCTTAGCTTGGAGCACTAAAGTAGATTTCAGCGCGCGCTCATCAGTCAGTTTTACTTTCATATGCGAAGCACGTATTGGAGCCCATGTTGTTCCGCACGGATTGTTACCCGGAGAATGTTTCACGCGCATAGAAGGAACGAATAATGATGACCGCTGAGACTTTTATCTGCTTTTTATGCTATTAGGGATGAAAAAAACGCTTAGTAAAGCAAGCTTCAAACAAAATGCGTAGCAGTCCGACCTACGCATGCGAGTGCGTTATCGGCTGCTATTCGTTGGAGCTATCCGAAATTTGGCATCGCGCCTGACCGCACTACGCCATGACCGATAGCAAACGTGTCTGGCGACCGGATGTCGCTGCAGCCTTTCGCTTGTCCAGCGCCTTTGCGAGCTAAGAATTGGCCATACCTTATGAAGTTAACTATAAAGCGAACCGGCTTGGTTGTTGACGAACTGGTGTCGTGCGCAGCCGGTAAGGTGCGCTCACGTTGAAGCTGGCGGGTTGTCTAATGTTGTTTCGTTTTATGGGCGTTTAGCGTCCCAAAGCGACTCAGGCTGTGTGGGACCCCACAGTGAAGGGCTCCAGAAATTTCGACCACCTGGGGTTCTTTAACGTGTACTGACATCGCACAGTACACGGGCCTCTAGAATTTCGCCTCCATCGAAACTTGACCGCCGCGGCCGGGATCGACCCCGCGCCTTTCGGGTCAGCAGCCGAACACCATAACCACTGAGCCACCGCGGTGGCTTGTCGAATGCTGTGTTATTGCTGATCTGGTTTTTTCTATCGGCTGCTGGCTGACTGCATTGAATTTTTCAAGGAACCTTTTATCTCACGTGGAAGTTGTTGCCATGGGGGAACTTTGTCGCATGCTGTTCACCTAATACGATATAAACGAGCCCGGATAAGAATTTCTCAGAAATGCAGCGCTAGTGTTACACATCTTTTAGTACCAAAGCTGATTGGCAAATTGTGAGGATTTTTCAAAAAAAAATTAGAATCAGCCTAAACAAATTGCAGGAAACGTGGAGAGAACAAGAAGCTTTTTCGTTTGCCTGCTCCTCCTCAGTTCGTTTGTTACAGTGGAAAGAAGCACTTTTCAGAAAATGTGTCAACGTTAATTCACCTTTCCTACCAGGCTCTCTTCAAGATACTTGTAGGAGGCACTATGTGAGGAACGCAGACAAGTAATAACTATGCAGAGCACTTCGTTCGCCATCAAGCACAGCTGTAGGGCCCTGAAGTGGAGAGTGGGACGTAGGGGGTTACAATGCATGTATACCGCTAACTTGCATTATAACACGACGCCTAATTTTTCTTTTTTTTGTACTTCTCAGGCACTTAACATTGTAGCTCTGAAAGACATGCTTTTCAATACCTGTACACGTTGCCTGGTCGCTGACTGAGTAAATGAACAATCCAGCTGTTTTTCCTACTGCTTACGTAATTCGGCCGTGTTGAATTGTTGCCGCTTTCTTGTACCGTTTGAAAGGATGAGTATCATTTTGTGAGACTAACTGGCTTTTATTCTTCTTCCTCTCCCTTTTAGGAAAAAAAGGACCTGTGGGAGGTACGTTGAACCTTTTCCGCCTGTTCATTTTCGACGTTGAAGTGCATTTGCTCAGGGTTAGCATAGGAAGCTGAAAATAACAGACATGAACCCCTGTTCCCTGAAGAGGATCACGAAACAGGTCCCGCAGATACATCCGTAGGACCGCAAAATCTTACAAACGCCCCCCCCCCCCCCCCCCCCCCCCAAATAGAAAAAAAAAATCAGGGCCTCACTAAGCAGACTAAGCAGGAGAAGTCGGTTAAAAAGAAAGGAAAGGCGCGACATAGCTCCCTTACTCTTGCTGGGCACCTGAACCGCACCTCTGAAGACTTTTGAACCTTAATTTCTGTGCATAATAAATGTTTACTACTACTACAGCGCTTGGAAGAAAGCTCGTTTTGAGGAAAGGAAAGCTCGCAGAAACTGTCTCACCTCTCCTTGGACACCTTTACCGCGACTTGAGAGAAGGAAGGGGGGAGTGGCACAAGGAAGAGAGAAGGCGGCGCCGTAGGGGAGGGCTCCCAATAAATTGCGACCCCTATCCCAAACCCCACCCGAGAGGACTGGGAGGCGACCCTGTCTGGCTGCTTCACCCTCGAGGCCCAAAGGGCCTTAACGCAGCGCGCCTGGGCTGCAGCAACCGCCAATGGGGTGCCTGAGTAGGCATCCCACCTAGTGGTTGTAAGGGCATGACCCTTCAGGTCACGACCCCCAAGACCTCTACTATGATTAATAAATGTTTTCACCACCACCACCACCCACATCGCACAGTGTATGGGCGTCTCGCATCTTGCCCACATCGAAACGCAGCCGTCGCGGCACGGATCGAGCCCTCGTCCAGGACTCATAAGCTGAGCGCTCTGGCTGCGCCGTGAAGGAGGGAATCAAGAGGATAAAGGGCGAAGGGGAGGGGTACTTGCCATGCACATCAAGGTGTCAGTGGGTGGTG
Source organism: Amblyomma americanum (assembly GCF_052857255.1). Classification (NCBI taxonomy): domain Eukaryota; kingdom Metazoa; phylum Arthropoda; class Arachnida; order Ixodida; family Ixodidae; genus Amblyomma; species Amblyomma americanum. The sequence continues at coordinate 173,097,718 of NC_135500.1, read as the reverse complement.
GCGGTGGCAGTAGTAAGTGGTTTTTATTAAAATAAGAATAAAGAGGAAAGAAAAGATGTTTGCTAGCCCCGACATCTGCCATCGATACTGAAGCACCTGAGCTAGGGCGGCGGAAATAAAGGATAGCAGGCAGAATGGAGAAATGAAATGAGAGCGGTTAGGGGACAGGAAGAGAGGATAGGGGGAGAAGTAACATACACAAACTATTTACACAATAAGAAATGTGTACAGGTTGTGCGCGTGATTAGTTCATGACGGAGCAATAAAAAACACACGCGCACAGCACTGTGGTGGCTACAACTGGAGTGGGGTGTCCAGTTGTTACTCGTCCAAGGTAGAACTCGCGGAGCGTCCGGTGACTGCTTGTAACTAACTACATGGCAGAGAACAGACGGGACGTCAAGCCCGTATGTTCGAGGAATGCACAGAGGCTCACCAAGGTTCGCTCACGGGTGCGGCGAAGAAAATTTTTTAATGTTCAAAAAGAGATTTCGATCCGTCCCACTTGCGAAGGGTGCGACTATACTCTGCGCAATTTAAGGATTGCCGACGCGGTAATTTGTGAGCTGATATTAACAGTTACTTACTAGTTACTGAAACGCATGCATGATTAAGAGCGAGATCTCCCTCTGGGGCGTTATTTGCCTTTTAGCACAGAGCGAAGCATCGTGTTAGCAGCTTGACACTGGAACAGAACCCGTAGGCTTCGTCGGGTAGGCTGTCTGTACAAAAACACTTTGAGAAACTTCCAAAGGAATGTATAAAAATCGGACTCTGACCGGCCAAAAACTAGGAGGATAGCTTCGTATTATGCCATCGCGACATTCTTATCGAACTCTTCTGTGATGTTCAAAGCAAGGATGTCGCGAAGAAAGGGAACTTACCGGATGCCGCTAAAATATCGTGCTCAGCTCTTAGGCGGTGTCATCATTTATTAACTTCCACGAACTGTGCGCAGGATATGTGACCGAATGACAGGGCCTATGCGGTGTGTACAGTAGCGCTCTAATTGTGGATGACATATTCAAAGGAATGTCTTCACGATTCGATATAGGCAGTAATTCGATATCTCTAGGTTCGATATATGGGCGGTGATTGTCGGCACATATTTAGTTTGAAGCATGGCACTCCGCGAGCATTGTTCGAGCGAGAAAAAAAAGTTATGCATGGTGATCAATGTACGGAGCTACACAGCGTGAAATTTCTCCTCGGTCAGAGGTATCAAGTAGATGGCCGATTTCTACAAATAAAAGGAGAAATAAATACTCGAGAGAGGCATTTCTTCGTTGACTGTGAGTATGGTACAGACACCACTACCAGCAGCAGCAGTAGTAGTATACTTTACTCTGCCAGCAAATTAAACGCCCAGCAGGTCAGCGGCTCCACGAATCAGGGAGATCAAGTCCAATTGATCCTCAGGTGCGGAAGACTGCACCCAGGCACGGCAAGAGACAAGGGAAGAGTACGGGTAATGGGGGAATTGAACAGCAACGGGACAAGAGAGCGCTCTATGTTTATATAGGGAGGGACAGAGCAAGAGGAATCGAGACGAAAATCGTAGAGGTAGAGACGCACTGAGGTGGTGAGCACATTGGTTTCAAACTTGGCCGGAAACTGTATCTTGGCACATACAGGACAAGGATGCGTGCGAAATATCGCATTTACTCACGTAATAAGCGCCCTTTTTTTTTTCCAAAATATTTTACGAAAATTTGGGTGCTCCGATCATTACGGGGGTAAAATATTCGGAAAACATTTGAAACGGTAATATCCGGGCCAAATGAAGCTGGTGGAATGAATACTTCATCCTGTATGATTCACCTTCTAAATAAAATAAAACACACCCCTTAACATGGCTTTCACATTCGACAGTTTAGGGAGCAACTGTTACGGTAAAGGACTATAGACACCTAATTTTATTGGACGTTCTCTTCCGTCAAACGATGCGTTAGACATTAGAATACATGGATTACCGGGTGGTATTTGCCTAGACGCGCTAAATAATTTATAATTGAATGTCTACTCTAATGCTGTTTCGGTTTCATCGACCGAGCGACGACTGTGACCTCACGTTGATGTTTTCGTCACATGATCCACTAGAAAAACTGTAATATAATCGCTGCTCTGTAGATTTAATTCACTGCGACATTTCACTACGACGAGAACTGGAATGACAAAAAAAATGGGCTGTCAGTAATTATATAGCCAATTTTTTTATGCCTCATGTGGCCTAAACATCAACTACGCGTCACAGTCATCGTTCAATTGATGAAACCGAAACCGCAACAGCGTCAAGGAGAAATTTAATTATAAATTTTTTAGCAATTATGCACGAATTCCACAGGGTGCTCCATTTATGCGAATGTCTGAAAGACGAAATGATTTGAAAGGCGGAAATTTGGTGACCATAGTCCTTAAAACACGCACGTATGAATCGCTTAGCGCTCCATAATGCTGTCCACAGACAACACAACTTGAGTTCACTATAGCATAACTCGCAGCACTCAGCGCGAAGTACAACGGAAAGTTGCTATGATCCTTAATATGGCAGACTGAACATAGAAGCTCTCAAGGCGTGGTGCCTAATGGTTCTCGGATTCCTCGCGAAGCATTCTTTTTGCCTATTCCTCCAGACGAGTGAAGTATACCAGCCCTGACATTTGTCAGATGGAGCTTCGTAGTATTGCGTATGAAGGTGACGCGGTAGTAACGCATCGTCGAGACACCTCTATTGCTTTCCGGCGTTTAAAAACGGGCACGTGCTGACATTTACGTTCATAGCAGACTGCTCGCCAAAGGGAAGAGGTGCGTTGGTTACGCGAGGGAAAAAAATTTCTCATTTGTGACAGCCAAAGTAGCGTGTGCGTCCTATATGCGAGCGCATTCGTTTATTACGGTGTTTTTTTTTTTTTGAATGCCTGTTCAAGCTCTGACCTCGACATATTGTAGCAATAAGGCAAGAAGAGCTGCGAAACGCTTTCGCTAGAAACGGAAAGTTTATATGCTGCGAGCTTACGCGATACTGAAACCACGTAATGTGCTAGGTCGTTCCGTCCAACATAACCAACATGTGTCCCTTCGTGCGCAACATCTCCGTGCGCCTTGGAAATTTGCACGGAGGAGCTTGCGCGGGCCTCGTGAGAGCGCTGCCGGCATGGGCGCGCAGTTCAGCGCGTGGCATTCAGCGCAGTACTGTGGCGGCCCCTGGCGGCGGCCGTGGTGGTCACTGCAGGTTCGTCGGCGTCGCTGCCCAACCCGGAGCCTGGCACATGCCTGCCCAGCAAGCAGCTGGTCGAGTTCCCCAAACCGACCGACCCGAGCATCATCCTGTGGCCACCCTGCACGCGGATACCGCGGTGCGGCGGCTGTTGCCCCAGCACCATACTCAAGTGCGCGCCCATCAAGAGCAGCAATGTCACCTTCAAGGTAATCGCATGAGATCTGTTGGTAAGCCCGTGACACAGCAGTAATGCGGTAACGGGCCTGTAATCGACAAAATACTGTGTTCTACTCTCAAAGAGGCTATTATTTGTTTGTCTGTCTGTCTGCTTGTTTGTTTGTTTGTTTGTTTGTTTGTTTGTCATGTTATGTGCCCACTAACAGCCATGGTACATTTACAGTGGTGCACTCAGTGGAGTGAAAGAGAAAAGATCAATGAAAAGAATAAAAAATAGTAAAAAGGGCAACCAAAATGGTGAACATGATGAGAATGACAACGAATGATGTAAATAGTTAACAGTCAACAGGTGATTGAGTCCCATGGAACACAGCCGGCTTCGCCTGAAAGATTTCAAATCCTAATGAAATATAAAGCAATGGGGCTTACTTTCAACGGTGACAGTTTGCTTGGTGGCCCTGACGGCATCGAGTTCCCGCTAATTTCGCAGGGCTAAACGGCGGAAAACAAAGTAGTAGTAATAAACTTTATTGGCCAAATGAGCAGGCGAGAGAAACGTGAAATAGCTTCTGTTGACCAATAGGCGGACAACATCAAAGCCGTCGGTCTGGCGTAAGCATTCTCCGCAAGACATTCCTGTCATGCGAAAGAGGCTGTGCCCGCTTGCTCTTGAGCTGTGCGGCGAAGCCGGCCTCTGCAGGTACTCGCGATGAAATCGCCGCTGCGCGCCTTCTTTTGCAGCGGCCAGTATGGACTTCAGCTCCTGGAAAACGGAGTTCAATATTCTTAATAGGTCTCTCCTTGTCATCTACGACACTATTCCCCTCAAGACCCATTTTGTAGGCTCGAAAGCCCATATGCGGGCTGCGAAAGAAATAAGCGCGCTTTGGCAAAGCTAACATGTTCAGTTGGTGTATGCGTATTCGGTCACGTGGTGGGCGCTCGGTGCGAGTGTTGAAGGCTGCCTCAACGCGCGTCCGCGGCACACTAAACGCCGGCTTTGTTGTCCTCATTACACAAAAGTGGCAGGTAAGCCCGCTGGCATGCGACAGCTGCAACCAAGGTCACGTACAGCTGTCGCGAAGCAAGGGCTATAACGAAGAAATCGCGGGGCCCCTTCTACTTCGTTATAACTACAGGGGTTGGTTTTTTCGGTTTAAACAAAGATTACGGGATGACCAGACATCCGATGCGACAATTCTACGAAAGCAGTTGGATTTTTTCGCCCCGCCGCGGTGGCTCAGTGGTTAGTGCGCTCGGCTACTGATCCCGAGTTCCCGGGTTCGAACCCGACCGCGGCGGCTGCGTTTTTATGGAGGCAAAACGCTAAGGCGCCCGTGTGCTGTGCGATGTCAGTGCAGGTTAAAGACCCCCAGGTGGTCGAAATTATTCTGGCGCCCTCCACTACGGCACCTCTTTCTTCCTTTCTTCTTTCACTCCCTCCTTTATCCCTTCCCTTACGGCGCGGTTCAGGTGTTCAACGACATATGAGACAGATACTGCGCCTTTTCCTTTCTCCAAAAATTTATTATTATTATTATTATTATTATTATTATTATTATTATTATTATTATTATTATTATTATTATTATTATTATTATTATTATTATTATATTATTATTATTATTATTATTATTATTATTATTATTATTATTATTATTATTATTATTATTATTATTATTATTATTATTATTATTATTATTATAAGTTGGATCTACCCTCGACGATTACTTTGATGCTTTTACTGCAATGAATGCTTTTACTCTAGGCCTAGGCCTCGTGTATACACGGCAGAATTTTTCTGGAGGGTGAATTAACGTGACCGCAGGTGCGTCGAGAACGTCGATGGGTGGATGGGCAGCCCCCTAACCAGGTAGGTGGGGTGGGGAGTTGCTGTTTCATTTTCGCACTTTGGCACTAGCACCAGTTCCCCGGTAAAAAAGAAAAAGAAACATTAAGGCGAACACAGTTTCCGAAATGCGATTTTAACCGAAAGAGGTCGGTAAAACTGGCATGCACACTGCACCTAGCTGGCTATCGAGTAGGAGTCAGTCAAAGGACCCAATTAACAAAGTGCTGAAAGCACGATGTTGTAAACTAGGAAGCGCAAATACCGGACGAGGGACAGAGTAAGGGACACAAAAACCGGTGTTCTTTACTCTGTTTCTCGTCCGGTATTTTGCGCTTCCTAGTTTACAACATGGATCACCAACTAGCCCGGCAGCTTGCTCTCCTGAACTGAAAGCACGAGAGTGTTGGGACGGGGTACGTTTGGATTAAGTAACGCAGTTACGTGTTTCGAGGCATTGCTATGCTACCTTACACGCGTCTCTAGACTGGGAGAGGCTACATAGTCGAAAAACATCGTCTGCTAGCTTAGCACTCTACGCTGCCATCACCCGCTTAGGGCAGTTCCACTGCATGTATACGGATACTCGAAATCGTGCATAAGAGTCCCGAAGAAAAAAAAAGGCATAGTCTTGTCACCGCGATGATTAATTTAGCGGCAGTTCCATCACTGTCATCAGCACGTCGAACACTTGACGCTCCACCCTCTTGACAATCAAGCGCAACAACCCAGAGATGGCGGGGCAATCGGCCTTTTAGAAATCACCTTACCCTTACGTTTATGCCTAATAGTTGCTGCATTTACCAATTCCGTTACTTTCTTTACTGGTGTATTTCTTTACGCGAGCACAGCTGCAAGTTCTTTACCAGCGATTAAGTACAACTGCGTTTTAATTGCTGGTAAATAGAACGCCCAGGCTGGCAAAAAAACAAAAATCGAGGTAAAATCTACGTGACTTTGGAGCGCACAGGAATGCCCCGTTATATCAGCAAAAAAAGAAAACGGTAATTATTCCTTAGAAAATAATAATCCCAGAAAATACCGAAAACTGTGTTCTGAAATAAACAGCGAAAAAATTCAGGCGAATTTCCGAAAAATGAAAATCGAGAAGTCCTCTTTAAGGGGATTCAACTGTATATATTGGGGAAGGTTGCAAGCATGGGCATAATGCGAAATGCCTTTTTTTACTGGAGATTTATTTACTTATTTTGACGCCTTATTATTCCATACCGTAGTCCAGTGCAAACTTGATTGATTGATTGATTGATATCGATCGATTTATTGGTTGGTTGGTTCATGCATGTTGGAGGACCTGCAGGCAAAACTACATGAAACGTGTGACAAGCCGGAAATGCAGCGGCCGTTGTGATTGGGGCTCGTTGCCTCGTCTCTGGTAACTTATCGCCGCTGGTTTCTGCCGCCGCTTGTGCCTTGAGCGGCAACTCACCTGTGCCAACAATGCCCACTAAAATGAAGATCTATTGCAAAAAGCTATGAACAATAAAGCAACAGATTGCGTTGCACTTAAACTGTCTCATGACTCAGCAGATCTTCCAAAAATATCTAATTTGCCTCTATAGCACTGCAATTACAAACGTTGTAATTGTACGGAGCGTATGCATCGAACTTTACCCAAACGCTTTCCCGCAGGTGATCAAAGCCCAGTACCCGGAGCCGGGCGCCAGCAAGTTTAACTTCGTCGGCCACGAGGTGGTGACGCTGGAGAAGCACGACAAGTGCAGCTGCGAGTGCAAGGAGCGGCCGGCCGACTGCAACGCGCTGCAGGAGTACCACGAGTGCCGCTGCGTGTGCCGCAACAACCACGAGATGGCGTCGTGCAACGGGGCCGCCATGGTGTGGGACCACCGGGACTGCCGCTGCAAGTGCCGGGACTACGCCGAGTGCTCCACGGGCTTCTACTTCAACACACGCTCCTGCAGGTGAATCCCGCTCTCTGCACCTGCCCCGAAATGCGTATACGACAGACAGCTGGGGCAGCTGGTATGACGTTATGGTATTTTTGAAAAGCGCCGCCACAGAGCATGGGTAAACGGCAAGGGTCGCCAGCGAGCTACCAGTAAAATCAAAATTAACTCATGTAAAAGCTCCCGTTGAACAGGAAATTAATTATTACCTACAGCTGCGATAGCCGGTTTGTTCTCATGTTGTAGCGCTGTGTCTGCCTTGTCGGGGTTGGCTTGGGGAGATAAATACGTTCTCCCCACTCAATCGCGGCTGACACGGTTCAAAGCCGCCCGAACCCCACCCCGTGATCGCGTATGCTACCGAGCACTCGCCGACCACGGCGGGCCTTGCTCTGAGGGAACAAAGGAACGACACATTGGCTGACACACACAGGCATTTATTGCTACAGAAACAATAACGCCAGCTAGCAACAAGGTACGCTAATGAATCGAGGACGTCCGACTCACCAGCAAGGTTCCGAGCGAATGTTCGCCCGCGCTAGGGCAAGGGATATATCCTCCGAAGGCCGGACGGGACGAGTACGGGAGCCTGTCTCCCCGTCGCTTCCTCGCCCCGCCGGCGAAGAGCGGAGCCGCGAGCGACACGTCCGCCCGCGCCGACGATCCCAGCTGAAGCCCCTTCTCCCGCGCAGCGATGCTGGCGCACTCTCTTGCCAGTTAATGTAACTGACAAGTAAATGTGCTCAGCCTCGAGGTGAGACTGCCGCTGCACGGTGTCTCGCGGGAAAGCAAACTCAGGGGGCTGCAGGGCAGGTCCCCACAGCCTCTAGCAAAGACGCTATATAAAACTTCTGGTATTCAAACCCCTTTGGTCCCTAGCCTTCCACTCGGCTTCCGTCTCGGAGCGCTACAGAAACGGCCTGGAGGTTTGAAGTTCTGCGAGGATTTGAAGCTAAGAAACTAGCCTTTATCTGCGGTCCAGCCGCTGTGTGTGCAGCTCGAACGTACTATCTGTGACAGCCTTGTGAACGATATCTACGCATCCGCTTGTTCATATATTTTCGTGTAGATTACACTGACAAAACATTACAAAACGTTAGGGACCAGCTGTATACAATGATGCAGCCCTCCTCGAACATTCATCCAAAGGTACGCCCACATGTCTGCCTAGATTTCGCTTTTATTTTCATGCTGCTGGCAGATAAGGCACCAGCCACCATGGCGCTTGCTCCAGGATGAAATATTTGCTTAAAAACCCTCATATAAATCCTGCATTCTGAGATCATCCAAATCAGTCTTACTCTAGAGATTATATATAGCGCTTGTGCTATATTGAACAGTGAGGAAAAACGAAGTTGCATTGGTCTGGAATCCAATACATATTTGGATTTAGTTGGATTCAACACCTGTCTTGTCATTTTCCGCAAGCCAGGGTGCAGCCAGCTTTTTGGTGGCGTGAAAGGCTCATCGCAAACCGAAAGTTCCTGAACTATATCTCTGTCATGATGCCTCTGCCACCTGTACAGTCTGTCTATAGGCATGATTCGCACATGAGTGAGATGGCAAATGTGGGCCCAGGTTTGCACAGGAGTTCACAAGCAGAGACACTATCCACACAGCACAGCACATATGTCCTCGTCAAAACAGAGCAGAAGGTCAGTCTGTCCCTGTTAGGCGAAATATATTTCTCAAGTCAAGGTGTTTCAATGGATGCATACGCAAAACGTTTTGCAGTAGCTGATACAACAAATTTACCTCAAAGTTGTCTCCGTGCTCTCTGCTACGGGCCTCCAGATTACCAAGCATTCAGGACAAGCACTTCTAGTTCATTTGGCTGTCACCAGGTCGCGCGTCCTGCAACATTAAAAAAATAGCGCGTTGACATCGTGGGGAAAAAATGCGGCAACAGTTGCGGCTTGATCACATGTTCTCGCTGTTAGGAAGAAGCATTTTTAGAACACTCGGTTGGCCACAGAGCAGCTTTTTTTTTCTTTATTGCCTTTATTAAGGGTGCAAGGAAATACGCAGCAGCGGACAGCTTGGCTTTGAACCCTTCTGCGCGTTATTAGGCGACTATGTTCCAAAAATGACAATTTTGGACAATTTTCTTCCTTGTTCCCACAAACGAAAGTTGAAGAGTATAAAATCAGTCTCTCCTCTATCGGTTTCCGGTGGTAAAACGAAATCGGAACAGTATATTCTTGACAAATCAAATTTTCATTTATATATATATATATATATATATATATATATATATATATATATATATATATATATATATATATATATATATATATATATATATATATATATATATATATATATATATATATACACACTTATGAAGGGAGCCAACAGTCGCCGAAACCAAGGTGCATAGGGGAATGTTTTTTTAAATTTTGTTTGTGCTGAACAGTAGAATAATACTTAATTAATGTATCGCTTAAAGAAAATTACTTATAAAACAGCAGAAAAAACAACCATGCCGCCGGTGGGATATATATATATATATATATATATAGACAGAAGTCGCTCGTGTTACTTGGCGACCTTGATGGTGAACGGTTTAAACTCGAATTTTCCTTGAGTCCTATTTCGCGCTGATGATGCCACAAATAAGTAACTTTCTCACGCTTTCAAAACACTATCGTGCGCTTGTTTCTAGGAATGAAAGTAGCAGTTAGAATTACTTGATGATTGGAGCAGCGATAGGCTGCAGTTCTGGCGGCTGTCGGCGCTGCCGCCATTTTTGTTTTATAACCGTAGAGCTTGGCCGCGAGCAGAAGCGAAATAGTTGTATAGACCTCATAACGCCGCCATCATTTCGGTCAGGTTAGTCTTCATAAACGTGACATGCTCTTTCGCTGGTCTGCTTTTTTTTTTTTTTTGCACGAGACAAGATAAGCAACAAGCCGCACTTTATTTTCTCGTGCTCACGTCACCGTACAAAAATCGAGAAAGTGTAGCTGTTGGTTTATGTCGGCCATGTCGCGGTAGGCCATGCGACAGGGGAAGTCGACAACTTACGGATCGCGATAGAGGAAACTCCCAGAAGCATGTATTTTTTTTTAAGTCAAGAGTTCTCTCTGAAGGCAATGTGTTCAGTGATGATGCCGGCCTTGTTTCATGACATCCTTTTTTTTTTTAACGCGACAGCGTTAAGGAGCTCGTGTCGCAGAAAAGCCGGTGTCGTCGGCGTCGGCCGTGAGCGAAAAATACCTCCTCCTCCGCGTGAGCGAAAAATCCCTCCTCCTCCTCCTCGAAACGACGAAAGTGAAAAACATGTTATTCTTACACCATGGTGAAAAATGCCTCCGCCTCCTAGTCGCACTGTACGCCACTGCCCCAACAGATGGCGCGCGACGGGCGAACGGGCGATGGCGTTCCGTGGGCTCCCTGGCAGTGCTGCAACACGCTGCCGCGTTCCACTCAAAGGCGAAGCTTAAGCGTCCTCCATTTTTTTTTTACGCGTGGTGACACTCCGTTGCGTCGAAGAGACACACCGGTGGAAGTGCTGCTGGCCAACGCTATATACACAAGGCTCAACACCTTGAATTCTGCTATGTCCTTAAGTTTACCTCGCGTCCACGTTGCTCTATTTTTGCCTTTGAAGTTTACCGCCGCCATTTTCATTTCCTTACCACGCTGCAAGGTCGTTTTCAAGCTTTCTCTTTATCATCCATGTTTCAGCCCCATTGGCAGGTTCTCGCTGGATGACATTGATAAGCTGCAGCTCATAACATGAGAGTGCCTGCCAAATGTATTCCAACCTGTTCTTGATTTTCTCACAAGTTCCGTTTCTCGTGGTCCTGATCTGCAGTCGCTACTTTGCCTAGTTGCATGCACTATATAATTTTCAACAAATCGCTGCTTGCTCAACCACACCCACACAGCACTCAGCAAAGACAGGGAAAGCGGGCTTTTTGTTTCTAAATAAAGTGCCTGCCGTTTTTTGAACTCCGTAGTTTCTAGTCAGGAATATCGAACACTTTCCTTCAAGTAAAGCCATCGGTAGGCTGCTGAGCCTTGTCAGCAGTTCCTTGTCTAAAAGTCATTTAAGCGAAGAATATCCGGCGGACAATTTTCTGCGCATAAAATTTTTAAGTGCCATTATATAGTTCACCTAAAAGGTAATACTTCAATTTGGATAAATGTTTCGTTTTCCGGTGATTTTACAAGGTAAATATTTGGAAAGGTTGAAGGAAGGAAGTGTTAATTTAGTCGCATTTGACGGATTTTCAGGGTTCTTAGTGCGAGTTTTGTATTTTTGAGTTGGCAACAGCTCCCCTTGTTTTGTTCCTCTTTTTGGGACCACGTGATCGGCACTTGAGCAGTGTTGCACTCGAAGCCTTGGGACTATGCTGTGGTGCGCGACTTGCTTGAAATTTGATCATGGATATTTATTTCTGACTCTAGCAGGAAAAGAAGCAGAGCTAGCGTTTGTACGGCACGGTTTCTGTGGCAGCTGATGATTCACCTTCACGGACTGGAAAAGGTGAAATACTGGTGCCCCCACCCCCGTGCAAACAAGTTGCCGTTTCCGTTCAAGGCACGGCCTTGCGTACGGCCTTGTGTGCAAGGGATTCTTGCTAAGCGTCTCATTTAAATCTGTCTATATGCAGGATACAGGAAGCACTCCGGGTGTAGGGCGAGAGTGGGAAGCGCGAAAGATGCGTGTACGGAAAGGCCGCGTCGTTCGACGTCTCGTTTACCGAGGACTGACTCAATGGGAATTGAAACTCCCTTGGACGTCCTGTGGATGTTCAGGATGTCTGCAGTGTGTCTACAGGGCGTCCAAGGAACGTTCAGTGCCCATTGTGGAGTAGAGTAACAGCGTAATGCTAACTACCTACGGAACAAATTTTGTCTGCAGGCTCGATTTTGTGATATCTTGTGAGCTTCACTAGGTAATGCACAGCGTCTGCTGGCGGCGTTGATGACGTAACAGTATTATTTGCAGCCACAATCTGTAGATGGGTGGCTACGCATTAAATTCAAACAACCGTAAGTTAGTCTCATCGTGCAGTATCTTGCCTACAGCGAAATGTGATTGCTGTATAGTTGGGAATCGCGCTCGCAGCCAGAAGTAGGGCTTTATTTTCTGCCCCAGGCGTTGTTTTTTGTTCTGCAGTCATGCCCGGTCGGCCTTCTCTTCCGCATTCGCACTTGTCCCTGAGCGCCGTCGTTTTGACTCGTGTGCGGTGTGCTGTCAAATAAGTAGAACACAAGTGGGTCCTCACCGCGGCGCATGCTTCTAACTCCATCATGTTCCATTTCTCTCTCTCCCACACATACACGCGCGCGCGGGCGCGCAAAATTATTCGATGTTTTGTCCTCGTTCGTAATCGTTTACCGCGCAGACGTTTAGTTCTGTTTACTATACAGAGGGCGGTTTGTTCCCGAGTTTTAAATTTTTGCTCAGAAATCGAAGAACAGAAACAAGGCGTTATCTTCTGCTCAAAAATTGTTGTATGCTAAGGCTCTTCCCCAGGTAACTCAGCAATAAATAAACTTATATGGAAGAGCCCAGTGTGGTGCTTGTCATCAAATACGCAAAGCTCAAAAACAACTTTGGTTCTTTCCTTTTTCCTTTCCTCCAATAACATAGTTCGGCTTTTATTTTCGTGCCCATTAGTGGCGTTTCGCATGTGTTCATTCGGGGCTTTCTGAGCGTTTGCATATACCCTAGCTATTAAAACAATCGCGGTTGCCGCTGCTGTCTTCCACGAGCAATAGCTTTAGGAGATAAAGATGATGAATCGTACTGGTGCAAGGGCAGCTTGGGCCAAATAGCGCCAGGGTTAAAGGTTTATCGCTTTCCACAGGGCGAGGTCAAAGACCCATTTTTTCAGCATTTCACTCCAGAGGAGCCGAGCATCAGGCCAGGGGAAAGCTTGTCCCCATCGGAAACAGGTGGGTGCCAGACGGCAGCTGGGATCGAACACCGCACCTCTCACATTCGAGGCGGATGCTCAAACCACTCGGCAACCGCCGCGATGAGCTATAAAGGAGCATGAGCGGCTATAGTTACAGCGCATTTATTACACTGATGCCAACTTGTGTTCTGAGGGCCTAGCTTCTCTTGGGCACTGGTCGACGTGGTCCGTAGCTGAGATCTTGCATTAAAAGAAGATATAAATAGAGGAAAGTGACAAGGAGCACACGGTTTGCAACTCACTGTACAGTCGTTCCCGAAGTTGGTTTAAGGTAGAGCTGCTAGTTGTGATGACCCCCCATAATGCGCAGGTCCACACGGGACGGAGAGGCAAAGAGACACCGTATGGCTCAGTTTAAACAAACAGATATATTCAATAATTACACATGATTAAAATTATACATCAGAGGCTGGGGCGTCCGAGCTTACGTGCCGACGACTTCATGGGGACGATGGAGGGGCTCCGGAGTTGAGCTCGCACGGTTGCTGGCAGAAGCTGCACGCCGTCGGGCTTCGGCGCTGAAGGCCCCCTTGGCGAACGATGTCGTCCTGAGCGTCCTTCTTCCGTACTGCTTGTCGATTTTTATATCCTCTTATCCCCACACTCCCTAGGGTGAGGACGCCCACGCCAGAAGGGGGGGGGGGGGCTAGGGCTTTCACTTGGGCGCACAAACACACCGCCGCACTTATGGTCTCGCCCCCCTCACGTGTTGAGTCCGAGGGAAAGAAGGTTGTCGTCGAGGTAGCGCATAGCGTCGGCTGTGGTAAGGCGCGCTCTGGCCCGCTGTCGGTTCCCGCGGGTCACCGGCCTCCGTTCTCCATCAAATGACACTCGCCCCTCAAAGCCGGAACGCGAGGTCACTAAAAGGCCGGGAAAGTGGTCCCTTGTCCTGGGATGTGCTCGGGAGGGTTGATTGATGATGCCCACCGTCTTGCCACGGGGCCAGGCCCGCCGAAACGAGGCCGCCCTGGAACGGCCACGGCAATTGGGGAGGATAAAGCCCGTTTCCCCGCGGCGGCGGCGGCGGCGGCGTTCGACTCGTGCCGACACTATGGAAAGGGGGTCCGGTTGTGCTTAAACCCCTTCGTTCTGGTCGTCTCCGTGCGGTCCACGGCGGCAGGCCCGAAAGCAATCCCACTCAAGTTGCTTGCAGCCATACATGAAAGGGGGTCCGGTTGTGCTTTCGCCGCCA
>NC_135500.1:173068419-173078419 GCF_052857255.1 Amblyomma americanum | reverse complement strand
TATTGCCTCAAACAGAGCCTGATTTTGTATTCACTGCGCACTGCGTCGGTGCAGAGGCTCTAATTTCCTCCTTTCCTTTATTTTCACATTTCTCAAAGAATTTTCCGGGGTCGTTATTTTGTTCTCTTTTTTTCTTCCAGTAAAGGAGTTTCCTCGGGGAAACACTTTTCACGGGGAAGCTCTTTCAACGTATGAGTAATCCGAACAAGTTTCTTTTTTTTTTTCGGGCAGGCTTCGTCGTTAATTGTTTTATTGGTTTTCGTTTTTCTCTTTTTCGTCCAACGTCACTGTATTGTTGTGTTTTTTTCACTTGGGCCGATTTTCTTTCCCGGTGTGATTTCAAACGCACTCAACGGTATGCACTCAGCGCGCGAAGAGCCACGTGATCTGATTTCTTCTGGCTTCGTTAACAAAAGGCGCACGTTTACAGAAAGTGCGACGTCGCGCGAAGGCTTCAAGGTGACCGACCAAAGGGGAAAATCATGCGGTCGCGTCAATGCACGCAAGCCATGTACAGCGCTAAGGGCCGAGCAAGACAAGAGGTGTGATTACATGCGACGTTCTGTTCCGATATAGAGAGCAAGGTCGCACGCGACCGTGTCTGTGTCATTGACACCAGATAAAACAGCACGGCTGCAAGATCGAACTCTTGCCCATGGGAGACAATGAACTATGTCCACGTTTATTCCTGTGTGTTCAAAAAAAAAATGGCTGCAAGCCGTATCGACGCGATGACGTCATGAAAGCGGTAAACGACCGTTCCTGTTTGCGAAGGATGGGAAGCAATGGGAGTATCAGTTCGTTCACGATGTAATTCGCAGCGCGGAAATACGTTTTCAAGCCATAAAAGAGTACGTGTAGAAAGACTGTCGCCAATAAAGTAAATAATAGCAATAATGAGAAGAAACAAAACGAGAGCTGAATCTCTGGCTAAGACGCGTGTGCTTTCTCGTCTAATTTTTAATGATAAAATTTGATCACTTTATATAAGTGTATATTGTCATTGAAGACCATGTTTTTCACTCCTGATAATTTCTCTTGACAGTGACGAACGAAAAGCATCACTGGCAACTGTTCACTATTGCTGACGTTTAGTCCCTTGCCCCCTGTTTTTGCCCTTGAACATCGTGCCAATCGTAATCTGTTTCGGCCTGCTTCACGGCGTTGTCTACATCTTGCTGAGTAATTAATCAACAAGCCAATTATTGAATAAATAAACTGTGCAAATTGGTAAACATTTTCTTGTCTTTAATTTCACCTTATTGATGCACGTTTCTCCGCTTGGAAGTTATACATTCGTTCGGCTGGTCTGATCGCGCAACGCCCTTAAATGTGTTACTACATTTGGGTGTTCTGAAATTAATAAAGCAACAATAACCACTGTCAGCATCGTATTTGGGACGAATCATCATCCGCTGCTGTCATATGCCGGAGAACTGGCCTTGCTAAACAGTTGGTCGTATATAGCGTGCCGCATCTTTCCCACTCACTATAAAAAGCACGACAGAAAATTTGACCCAGCTCGCGAACGTTTCCTGACAGAATCATTAACAAACGAGGGACGTGTGCTCGCACAAAAAAAAAAAAATTATGTGGCAATGGCAGTAAGCACAGAAACGAGATCACGTGAAGGAAAAACACATAAAGCTGCCATCCATGACCCGCATTTGACCTGCTCCTGACCTGAGCTCACGAGTAGGTCAACAAACACCTCCGCATAGGGGAGTCGGAAATGGGTGCCCGCTTAAGAATTTAGACCGTGCGTGCTGTCTGCACCTGTCATATAAATCCCCGAATTACCCCCACCAAACCTGGCATCATCGCTATGATTGGGGCAGGATGGCTCACTGTCCTTACTGTATATTGGCACAGGCAGGGGCATATTGGTTTACATTCTTTTTCTGGCTGCCCCACCATACTTTTTTTTTTGTCCTTACTGTAGGTATACATGTGACGAAACCTATATGTTCATGCTTGCGTACGTGCGTGTGTGCGTGCATGCGCCTGAGTGAGTGAGTGAGTGAGTGAGTGAGTGAGTGAGTGAGTGAGTGAGTGAGTGAGTGAGTGAGTGAGTGAGTGAGTGAGTGAGTGAGTGAGTGAGTGAGTGAGTGAGTGAGTGACGATGCAAACCACGCAAGGAAACAGTTTTATGACTAATTGATCTTTTTGCATGGCCAAGTCGAGGGAGCATTAAAAGGGCCTCTGCATTTCCGCCTCCATCGAAATGTGTCGCAGAAGGGGTCCTGGGATAACAGCTGCCTTTTTCAGAATAGTCCCACTTATACTCCCTTTTGACGCTGTGCACCCTTTTCATTTCGAACTTTTCAACGTATTTCCAATACTGTAGAAGTTGATTAGCTATTTTTTACTAATTAATTAGTGTACCAAAACTTTAAAATGTTACTTCTTGCTCAATACGACCGCCTTCTTTACTACTTCAAGCCGATTCTTACGAAGAAGTTTGTTTGCTTTTCTTTTAATCCCTTTAATCATTTTACGTTAACATTCTGTACAGAAGAGTTCAACTGCGGCTTCGGCAGTGTTGTCACCAGGGGCCTTTACTCTGCCGCATCCCATCACAAGTTAAGAAGTGTAAGAAAACCATAACATAAAAACTAACCTTGACTAATTCAAAAGAGAGGTCGAGGTAAAATTTTGTCTGACAGCGTATAAAACCACTCCGCATTTCCTTTTGAAGACGAGTTTAAAGGCCAGGTCTTCATAAAACTCAGCTTCGCACAACGCATTTCGCGAGGCGTTGAACCTCGCGTTCGTCTGAAGCTCGTTCGTCTTCTGGGCAACCATTACTCACGGGAGTTCCGCGCGGAAGGCAGGCAACCGAGATACGAGCCGAGAAGACGGATGCTAGCACTCTGTCACGCCCTTACGGCGAACGGAAACACAGGGGCGTGAGCCTGACGCCAGTCGTGAGTGTGTGCATGTGTAGGGCATGCAGGGGACGAGCGATAGAGGCTGAATCGACGTCAGCGCTGTAATGTCCTGCGTGTCACGTGCAATACAGGCTGCTCAAATGTCGACTGGTTTTTATTCTGCTCGCGAAAGAATTCATAGTCGTCACACTTCGTAACAACAAACCAAGGACTGTTGGCCTTCTTCGTATCTATGTCATAACGAGCTCCTTATTTCCCTTTCCTAGTCTGCTCAGTTTCCCAACATATAGCACGTTTCGAACGAAACAGAACTGTCGGCTGCCAGTAATTCACAAGTCGTGCTATTAGATCACTCGCGGCAACAGCAAACTGTTCCGGCGAAACAGGCTAAAAATTTAAACCGATATGCTGCTATTAACAGTCTATGGAAGGATCACAGATTGTGCTGCTGATTTATTCCGTGTGGCCGAATGTGCGTGCAAGTGCAATTTTATTGTTTTTGAACGTTCACGAATTGGCCTAATTGGCTCATTTTAATTCATCAGCAGCAGCACCTGCCTAACCACGTCGACAGCACGAGAAAGGCCTCTCCCATATCCCTTCAATTAGCCCTGTCCTGTGCCAGGTGCGGCCACCTTGCCTCGGCAGAATTTCTCAGTGTCTTTCTACGTTACTCTCTGCCGCCTTCTGCTGCGTTTGCCTTCTATTGGAAGCTGCTCCGTTATCTTTAATTGACCACCGGTTTATTTTTTCCTCTATTGCATTACCTGCATATTCCATGTGGGTATTATTTACTTACTTTTGTTCACTAATCCGCTTTGATCTCCTCCAGTCTCTTCATGTTACACCTGTCATTTTCCTTTCCATAACTCTCCGCGTTGCCCGTATTAAATTCCAAGCCTTGTTATTAGTATCCAAGTCTTTCTCCCATAGTTGAGCACCAGCAAGCTGCAACTATTAAATCCATTCCCCTATAACATAATCGGTATGCTGCTGTTCGTTACCAGAGAGTAACTGCCAAATTCACTCCATCCCGTAATTTTTCTTTAGCTATTTCGCTGTCGTTAATTTAATTGCTCTCTGGTATCATTTTTCTTCTCTTTTTTTATAAACCCACCGTTCATTTATATTTCTGCAATCGGCCAGCAGCGACAAGCGCCGGAAGCCAGAAGTTTCACCCAACATTTGTCCCGCCTTGGCAGTGCAGGATTAAAACGGTCTTTAACAGCTCACTTTCCTTTCACGCCGGTTTACGTCAGACCGGTGTACCCCGCCTTTCTTATCTCACTACACGTCAATACCAGCACCTCGTATGTAAAAACACGGCCGCACCTTCAAGGTCGCAATAAAGGAAAATGCGACGGCTGATGTGTGTAATGGCATCAACGGTGGCGCTGCAAAGAGTTCAGTAATGAACTATGAAAGCTCAGTGACCGCAGTGGTGCCACGCGAGCAAGAAAATCGCGAAAATTTCAAAAAGTTGTCGCGAGAGATTTTTCTCTTTCCCCTGTTTTCTCCTCGATCTAGAGGTCATGGCTGAAGCAGTCGATCGAAACAAACGATAGTGAGCACATAATAAGGGGGAAATGGTTACCTCTCTAGTATAGAGCAGAACGTTGGGCCATTTGGTGTAGCGACATATTCGCGAAAACTTTGCGCAGATTAACACAAGACGGGAGGGAAAACACGCACGTGTGTGTGTGTGTGTGTGTGTGTGTGTGTGTGTGTGTGTGTGTGTGTGTGTGTGTGTGTGTGTGTGTGTGTGTGTGTGTGTGTGTGTGTGTGTGTGTGTGTGTGTGTGTGTGTGTGTGTGTGTGTGTGTGTGTGTGTGTGTGTGTGTGTGTGTGTGTGTGTGTGTGTGTGTGCGTGTGTGTGCGCGTGCGTGCGTGCGTGCGTGCGTGTGTGTGTGTGTGTGTGTGTGTGTGTGTGTGTGTGTGTGTGTGTGTGTGTGTGTGTGTGTGTGTGTGTGTGTGTGTGTGTGTGTGTGTGTGTGTGTGTGTGTGTGTGTGTGTGTGTGTGTGTGTGTGTGTGTGTGTGTGTGTGTGTGTGTGTGTGTGTGTGTGTGTGTGTGTGTGTGTGTGTGTGTGTGTGTGTGTTTCTCCCTCCCGTCTTGTGTTAATCAGCGCAAAGTTTTCCTGAATATGTTACCTGTTTATTTCAGGTAAAGATTCGCAGCTCACTGAATCGGCGAGTTTCATCAGTGTGGCAGAGGAGGTACCCTTTGTGAAAAGTTTAGATTCGGGGGGGGGGGGGGGGGTAGTTGATGCTAAGCCGTATACTTGAACTCTCCTAGCGTCCGTACGTGTAAGTCCCAACCTTAAAGATGGGGACTGTGATAGTTCCTCTTGCCTTCATAAGATTTTGGAGCGCTAGGGATGGGATGCAAAATGAGTCACATGATGTGGCCCAAAAGCAAGGCCCCCTGGTCTCTAAACTTCTGACAAAGACTGTACGCGAGGCTTTCTTGGCTCGCGCATGTACAAGCGGCACCAAAAGTAAACGGAACACTGGCCCGACACCAAAGTTCCCCGGCTGACGCCTTTGGCAGAGTGCGCGCTTGAGACTGCTTCAGTGTCACCTTACTCCGCTGACTTTCTGCGCCCCCTCCCAATTCCTGAACAATGCTCTAGACGCGAGTACAATTACATTAGGAAAGCCGGTAACTAAAAGATCGACTATACATGTATGGTATACGAGTAAGAAAAGGAATTCCTCCGCTGGTTGATATTGTATGGCTGACAAGACAAAGATTCGGCGTTGTTTCGCCAAGCTGACGGCGGTTTTCTTGCGAATAGGAACATGGATTCCTTCGCCTGACGACTGCAGTTCTTCTCGGAACCGCGTCACACAGACCGGTGTCAAAACGGCCTGCTGCGACGGCCACAACCTTCTTAGGAGTTTCCACACGCACTCCGCCGTTGCATTTGCTGCTACTGTTTTCTTTTTACTCGTGTTTCCTGTCCGTATACATATTTTTTCTCGCGATTTATTGGATGGCAGCGCGCCTGACAGCGGCAGCCAGCTGTTGCTATGCGTTCGGCTCCACTTCAAGGGCGCAGATGAGCGTCTTCCCAAGCGTTCTGTTTTTCCTGTTATGAAGTTCTTTCCCGTTATTTTATTTTCTTTTTTCCTGCGGCCTGTACTACGTGTCGGCCTTTATCGTTAGGTTCGAGTGCTTGCCGGAATGTAGAATGATGCCCGCTCGTCGCAGAACAATGCTACATACGTCTGTGCTTAACGATACAGGTTGCTCATGTAATTCGTGCCCTATCTTGCTTCATCCCGTTGTCTGTGGCGCTTGTTATCAGCGCATAATGCACGAACGTCGAATATATCGCGGCGTTCACGTCGAAAACGGTTGGCCTCAGCAATGCGTGACGGCTGTCGGTGCGCACGGATGCCACTTCCGAGACGTATGAGGAAGCCTCTCCTCATATATTTACGTTTCGTCAGTTATTCGAAGCCAGTCGTGTCTTATGCCTTACGCCCGCTTTCGTGTTGGCAGATAAACGGCCAGCCTACGTCTAAAGCTCTTTGCTTGTTCCTCCACTCTCGAAGGTGTAAACGAAAATGTTAGCATTTTCCTTCATTTCGTTCGTTTTGCGAACGGATAAAGGGAGGATTCGGGGAACAGTTGGGATGGCCTTGATTGAATGTAAGCGCGCGAATGTGAATAGACGTGTGGTTGTTAACCGTCCGAGACATTGGACGCAGCTGCGCACTGAGTTTTGCCTTTGCTTTATTACATAGACAACCACGTTTGCCAGTGGTCAGACATATGTGTTGATTGTATATTATGCCCCATGAAAGGAAAAGCCACGCGTAGCTGTACCTGAGGAGCGCTCTGACTTAAGCGTACAATCAAGTACACCTCCGGCAACGTCGCTGTTTGCAGTTATGCATGTCATATTCCACTGCATGCACTGCAGATATTTATACGTTGCACTGTGTAATGCAAAAAATGGCCAGGCTTAGCTTGGTTAAGCCAAGAGTGCGTTGCATATTGCGCGGTCTTTTTTTTTTTTTGAGGGCGAGGTATTGCTTGGCGGCACTCGCAGCGCCCCTAGCGGGAGGAGCGGGAGTCAGGTGGTGGCTGCGGCCGCTCCAGTTGGGGCCCAGCTTTTCCTGTGTGACGTCACGCGCCGGCGCAGCGCCCCTAGCGGGAGGAGCGGGAGTCAGGTGGTGGCTGCGGCCCGCGCGCGACCGCGCGAGTTGGGGCCCAGCTTTTCCTCTGGCTGTCGTGACGTCACGTCACGTGGTTGCGCTAAAGGTCAATGGTGGCTGCCCGGCCGCGCCCAAGGGCTGAACTGAGTGATTGCAATATGCAACGCATAAAAGTGCTCTTAAGAGTATTGCGTACGGATATACGTGGTTCCCCGCACTGAAGATTTTTGCAAGCAGTCAGTATACCGTTAAAAACGAGCCACTGTGACTAACATGTAAGCTCCGGTTAAAGATGACACAAGGGATGTGCGGCGAGATAACTTCCGCTTCCTGTTTCCTGGGCCCAAGCACCCGATAATGCATATTTCCCGCCTGCTTCGCGCGATACTTTGCAGTGGCATGCGTTGTTGCCAGGGCCCACGGTAACGCCAAAATGCACCATTCTCCCCACCAGATTGATTGATTGATTGATTGATTGATTGATTGATTGATTGATTCTATTTATGGCCCCTGGTAAACGAAACGCGTTTACTCAGTTTAAAGCAAAACTTTCGTGTAGCAAGGATGCGGTTTCTTTCAGTATCGTTACTATTTCTGTTAGCCAAATTTGTAACACTTTCTCCTCGCTCTATACCTCCTCCTCTCTCAAGGTGCGAGTCGCTGGGAGGGCGCGCTCGCATCGCCTCTCGGATCCGGCAGCCGCTGCCCAAGCTGTACGCGCCCTACACGGACAACCGGGAGAACGTGCAGTCCAGGAGCTACCGGAACCTGGACATAGTGGCCGCCGACGACTACTCGAGGCCGTACACCGAGGTCGAGCACGCGGCCCCCGTGCGTCGGGACGTGTCGGCGAAGACGACGGCGGCGGACAGTGACTCGACCACCACCACCACCACCAGGCGGACAGTTCCCGCTTCTTCGTCGACGACGCTGGAGCCCCGGACGTCCGCCCAGAGACTCACTACCGCGGCGACCAGCAGTAGCGCGTCGACCGCGACCAGCCGAAGCAAAGCGTAGTGCACGCGAATGTGTAGGCCTCTGTACTTAAACTGAACATGCTTCTAAAGACTGCGCTTTTTCTGCTGATTGTGCCTTCATGTGCCGGCTGAGTGAGCAGAGCTTTCAGCGAGTCGAAGCTTCACTGTCGTCGCTGTCATCGGCTTCGCCAAGGTCCCCACGTGCCAGATGAACTGTCGGCGAAGACCTTTTGCGTTTATGACCTTCGAGAGTATGGAGATCTGGGGGAAATCCTTGGCTCATTGGTCCACCTGCCCATGCAGGCTCTATCTGCTGATTTCCTGCGATGCCTGCGTCCGGTTTGCCACGAGAACGAAGTCACGTGGGTTAATAAAAGACCGTCACATTTACGCCGATAGAAACTACAGGGGATTGACGTCGTTGCTGAGATGTTTACCGAACAAGTGCAGAAGAAGAGCTAGACAAAACCACAGCAGAGCGGGCTCTGCAAACCTCTGCACAAGTCTGGAACGCATCAGCGTTGCTGAATATACCAGTAAAGTGGAGATGGCGAAGTGTTTTTCTGGCATGAGAAGTCGCCAAACTTCATTAACGTGAAAGCCTGAGATCAGTAGAGTTGAAGAAGTGCACCTAAGGAGCATTGAGCCATAAGATGGCCGTCTTTATAGGAGCTGGTAATGTCTAAAACCTTGCGCTTCAAGCAACGACTGCGGCATCAACACTTTCGTTCAGGTGTTGATGCCACACCTAGTGTCTGGCATTATTTAATCATTAGTGTACAAGAAGGTAGGAATTAACGCGTTTTAGAACCATTTAAAAGAAACTTTCCAAGCAGCTCCGCCTTTGTACAGGTTTCAGCGCGAAGTCTGTGTTCGCATAGCAACTGCAGTACTCAGGCGTTCTGAAGCAAGCTAGGATGCCCTCGGTGTCACATTAATGGACTCATGCATTCGCGTGTCTTCAAAGTTTAAGCTTTATAGATCGTACAAAAATACATACAAATGTTCCGTCATCAATCGTTTCGTCCGCACAGCATATTGAGAGCTCTGTATAGCATCTGTAAAATCCGGTCTCGAGTACTTGATCGGAGTATCTGACGGCGCTTCGAACGAATAGCTGCCTTTCGAAACAGCGCCATGAGACAGCTGAGACGCAGCTCGACAGATATTCGGTGTTGCGCGATGCACAATGATGAGTCACGACACCGTCCTCCTACACTTTGTTCCACAATTTTTTTTATTTTTTTTACACAGTCAGCCAGCAGCGCTTTTTAAGGCGCCGGACTCATCGTTGGGATGGCCTGGAAACGCGTTGATAGCTTTATTTGAGCTCTGAGGAAAAATTGAAGTTGGCCTATATATATAGAAAGATTGCCGAGTTTTAATGAAAATGACGCTAGTTTCTTTGAAAATGGATCTTTATAGGCTATAAAAGAGAAAAAAAAAATAAAAAAATATAGATGTTGCCGCACTCTGAACAGAAAGGAGTCAAAATTGAGTAAGCTGTACTCTGGCGCACTCCGTTCGAAGTGAAAGCTTCACTACGCTAGGTAAAGCCGATTTCGCCGTGCGCTGCCGGTTGACCTTCAAGTGAGCCAGAGGTCAAGTGTGGCTATGGGCCTTACCATAAGTAGTCCAGCATGGTGTCGCACCATTTAACCTTTCATTTTTGGCCTTTGACCTTTCGATTCACCGAAGGATGAATCGAACACTCGCGATCAACCATTAATTTAACTGCCACCTTCCAGGGTGGCAGGGTGGGCGCACTGCCTATCCATGGTGCGGAACGCACTCAACGTTACAGACGCCAAGCCGCGCCTACTTGTCTGATACATCACAGCTTTCGCTCTCTAATCAGGTTGAGCAGCAGTTAAACTACAGCAATTTTTTGGAGGGAGAGTGCAGGAGATCAGCTTACTCCCTTTTTACTCTCATATTCTTGTTTATGGCCGATTTCGCGATGAAACC
>NC_135500.1:173057774-173068319 GCF_052857255.1 Amblyomma americanum | reverse complement strand
GTAGATGATAATAATAATAATAATAATAATAATAATAATAATAATAATAATAATAATAATAATAATAATAATAATAATAATAATAATAATAATAATAATAATAATAATAATAATTGGTTTTGGGGGGAAAGGAAATGGCGCAGTATCTGTCTCATATATCGTTGGACACCTGAGCCGCGCCGTAAAGGAAGGGTAAAGGAGGGACTGAAAAAAGAAAGGAAGAAAGAGTTGCCGTAGTGGAGGGCTGCGGAATAATTTCGACCACCTGGGGATCTTTAACGTGCACTGACATCGCACAGCACACGAGCGCCTTAGCGTTTTTCCTCCATAAAAACGCAGCCGCCGCGGTCGGGTTCGAACCCGGGAACTCCGGATCAGTAGTCGAGCGCCCTAACCACTGAGCCACCGCGGTGGGGCGCTGGATTTTTGAGATTGCTCAGAAAACACGAACATGTAAGCGGTTGAAACAAATTAACAAAGACGGGGGCATCCGTTGAATCGTTGTGCAAAACTGAAAACAAAAAGACGCGGTGAAGGGTAGGTAATTAAGGCTAAAATTAATTTATTTTAAATTAGTGCAATTCAAGAGCTGGTGGGTAGTTTCCCGGCACCGCAAATTTTTGGAATGAGAACTAGACTGAAAAAAAAAATCAAATTACTGCCTTCGCAGTGCACCCCGTTTCAGGTTGACGTTATTTATTTATTTATTTATTTATTTATTTATTTATTTATTTATTTATTTATTTATTTATTTATTTCATGCTGCAGATGATATTACAGATCCAGAGGCAAGAAGTAAAATGAACAACTAAAAAAGAAAGCATGCAGAACTACTACGCGCTGCCAATCATTGTGTCGGTGAATTCCACTCTCTTATGGTCAGCTCGTGCAAAGTATGTGCAATGTGTCAGTTCGAGCAAAGTGCCGGGTAAGTGAACCGGAATGATGATGACGTGTACTTCAATCAGGAAACAAAGTAATACCCGCAATTCCTTCTTAGCTTGGAGCACTAAAGTAGATTTCAGCGCGCGCTCATCAGTCAGTTTTACTTTCATATGCGAAGCACGTATTGGAGCCCATGTTGTTCCGCACGGATTGTTACCCGGAGAATGTTTCACGCGCATAGAAGGAACGAATAATGATGACCGCTGAGACTTTTATCTGCTTTTTATGCTATTAGGGATGAAAAAAATGCTTAGTAAAGCAAGCTTCAAACAAAATGCGTAGCAGTCCAACCTGCGCTTGCGAGTGCGTTATCGGCTGCTATTCGTTGGAGCTATCCAAATCTTGGCATCGCGCCTGACCGCACTACGCCATGACCGATAGCAAACGTGTCTCGCGACCGGATGTCGCTGCAGCCTTTCGCTTGTCCAGCGCCTTGGCGAGCTAAGAATTGGCCGTATCTTATGAAGTTAACTATAAAGCGAACCGGCTTGGTTGTTGACTAGCTGGTGTCGTGCGCAGCCGGTAAGGTGCGCTCACGTTGAAGCTGGGGGGTTGTCTAATGTTGTTTCGTTTTATGGGCGTTTAGCGTCCCAAAGCGACTCAGGCTGTGTGGGACCCCATAGTGAAGGGCTCCAGAAATTTCGACCACCTGGGGTTCTTTAACGTGTACTGACATCGCACAGTACATGGGCCTCTAGAATTTCGCCTCCATCGAAACTTGACCGCCGCGGCCGGGATCGAACCCACGTCTTCCGGGTCAGCAGCCGAACACCATACCCACTGAGCTACCGCGGTGGCTTGTCGAATGTTGTGTTATTGCTGATGTGGTTTTTTTCTATCGGCCGCTGGCTGACCGCATTGAATTTTTCAAGGAACCCTTCATCTCACGTGGAAGTTCTTGCCATGGGGGAGCTTTGTCGCATGCTGTTCACCTAATACCATGTAAATGAGTCCGGATAAAAATTTCTCAAAAATGCAGCGCTAGTGTTACACATCTTTTAGTACAAAGCTGGTTCGAAAATTGTGAGGATTTTTGAAAAAACAAATTGGAATCAGCCTGAACAAATTGCAAGAAACGTGGAGAAAACAAGGAGCTTTTTTTTGTTTGCCTGCTCCTCCTCTGTTCGTTTGTTACAGTGGAAGGAAGCACTTTTCAGAAATTGTGTCAACGTTAATTCACCTTTCCTACCAGGCTCTCTTCAAGATACTTGTACGAGGCACTCTGTGAGGAAAGCAGACAAGTAATAACTATGCAGAGCACTTCGTTCGCCATAAAGCACAGCTATAGGGCCCTGAAGTGGAGAGTGGGACGTAGGGGGTTACAATGCATGTATACCGCTAACTTGCATCAGAACACGACGCCTAATTTTCTTTTTTTTTTGTACTTCTCAGGCACTTAACATTGTAGCTCTGAAAGACATGCTTTTCAATACCTGTACATTTGTCTGATCGCTCACTGAGTAAATAAACAATCCCGGCGTTTTTCCTACTGCGTACGTAATGCGGCCGGTTGATTTGTTGCCGTTTTCTTGTATCGTTTGAAAGGGTGAGTATCATTTTGAGAGACTAACCGGATTTTATTTTTCTTCCTCTCTCTTTTAGGAAAAAAAGGACCTGTGGGAGGTACGTTGAACCTTTTCCGCCTGTTCATTTTTGACGTTGAAGTGCATTTGCTCAGGATTAGCATGGGAAGTTTAAAATAACAGACATGAACTGCTATTCACTGAACAGGATCACGAAACAGGTCCCGCAGATATATTCGTAGGACCGCAAAATTTTACAACCCCCCCCCCCCCGGCCACCTCCAAAATAGAAAAAAAAAACAGGGCCTCGCTACTCAGCAGGAGGAGGCGGTTATAAAGAAAGGAAAGGCGCGGCATAAATCTCTTACTCTTGCTGGGCACCTGAACCGCACCTCTGAAGACTTTTGAACCTTAATTTCTGTGCATAATAAATGTTTACTACTACTACAGCGCTGAGAAGAAAGCTCGTTTTGAGGAAAGGAAAGCTCGCAGGAACTGTCTCACCTCTCCTTGGACACCTTTACCGCGTCTTGAGGGAAGGAATGGGGAGTGACACAAGGAAGAGAGAAAGGCGCGCCATGGGGGAGGGCTCCGAATAAATTTCGACCACCTGAGGTTCTTTAATGTGCACCCACATCGCACAGTGTATGGGCGTCTCGCATCTTGCCCACATCGAAACGCAGCCGTCGCGGCACGGATCGAGCCCTCGTCCAGGACTCATAAGCTGAGCGCTCTGGCTGCGCCGGGAAGGAGGGAATCAAGAGGATAAAGGGCGAAGGGGAGGGGTACTTGCCATGCACATCAAGGTGTCAGTGGGTGGTGGCGGTGGCAGTAGTAAGTGGTTTTTATTAAAATAAGAATAAATAGGAAAGAAAAGATGTTTGCTAGCCCCGACATCTGCCATCGATACTGAAGCACCTGAGCTAGGGCGGCGGAAATAAAGGATAGCAGGCAGAATGGAGAATGGAGAAATGAAATGAAAGAGGTGAGGGGACAGGAAGAGAGGATAGGGGGAGAGGTAACATACACAAACTATTTACACAATAAGAAATGTGTACAGGTTGTGCGCGTGATTAGTTCATGACGGAGCAATAAAAAACACACGCGCACAGCACTATTTTCACTACAACTGTAATGGGGTGTCCAGTTGTTACTCGTCCAAGGTAGAACTCGCGGTGCTTTCGGTCACTGCGTGTAACTACCTGACGGAGAACAGACGGGGCGTCAAGCCCGTCTGTTCGAGGAATGCACAGAGGCTCACCAAGGTTCGCTCACGGGTGCGGTGAAGAATATTTTTTAATGTTCAAAAAGAGATTTCGATCCGTCCCACTTGCGAAGGGTGCGACTATACTCTGCGCAATTTAAGGATTGCCTACGCGGTAATTTGTGAGCTTATATTAACAGTTACTTACTAGTTACTGAAACGCATGCATGATTACGAGCGAGATCTCCCTCTGGGGCGTTATCTGCCTTTTAGCACAGAGCGAAGCATCGTGTTAGCAGCTTGACACTGGAACAGAGCCCGTAGGCTTCGTCGGGTAGGCTGTCTGTACAAAAAAACTTTGAGAAACTTCCAAAGGAATGTATGAAAATCGGACTCTGACTGGCCAAAAACTAGGAGGATAGCTTCGTATTATGCCATCGCGACATTCTTATCGAACTCTTCTGTGATGTTCAAAGCAAGGATGTCGCGAAGAAAGGGAAGTTACCGGATGCCGCTAAAATATCGTGCTGAGCTCTTAGGCGGTGCCATCATTTATTAACTTCCACGAACTGTGCGCAGGATATGCGACCGAATTACTGGGCCTTTGCGGTGTGTACTGTAGCGTTCTACTTGTGGATGACATAATCAAAGGAATGTCTTCACGATTCGATATAGGCAGTAATTCGATATCTCTATGTTCGATATATGGGCGGTGATTGTCGGCACATATTTAGTTTGAAGCATGGAACTCCGCGAGCATTGTTCGAGCGAGAAAGAAAATTATGCATGGTGATCAATGTACGGAGCTATTCAGAGTGAAATTTCTCCTCTGTCAGAGGTATCAAGTAGATGGTCGATTTCTACAAATAAAAAGAGAAATAAATACTCGAGAGAGGCATTTCTTCGTTGACTGTGAGTATGGTACAGCCACCACTACCAGCAGCAGTAGTAGTACAGTTTATTCTGCCAGCAAATTAAGCGCCCAGCAGGTCAGCGGCTCCGCGAATCAGGGAGATCAAGGCCAATTGATCCTCATGTGCGGAAGACTGCACCCAGGCACGGCAAGAGACATGGGAAGGGTGCGGGTAATGGGGGAATTGAACAGCAACGGGACAAGAGAGCGCTCTATGTTTATATAGGGAGGGACAGAGCAAGAGGAATCGAGACGAAAATGATAGAGGCAGAGACGCACTGAGGTGGTGAGCACATTGGTTTCAACCTTGGCCGGAAACTGTATCTTGGCACATACAGGACAAGGATGCGTGCGAAATATCGCATTTACTCACATAATGAGCGCACTTTTTTTCCCAAAATATTTTCCGAAAATTTGGGTGCTCCGATCATTACGGGGGTAAAATATTCGGAAAACATTTGAAGCGATAATATCAGGGCCAAATGAAGCTAGTGGAATAAATACTTCATCCTGTATTATTCACTTTCTAAATAAAATAAAACACACCCTTTAACATGGCTTTCACATTCGAGAGCATAGGGAGCAACTGTAATGGTAAAGGACTATAGACACCTAATTTTATTGCACGTTCTCTTCCGTCCAACGATCCGTTAGGCATAAGAATACATGGATTTCCGGGTGGTATTTGCCTAGACGCGATAAATAATTTATAATTTAATGTCTACTCTGATGCTGTTTCGGTTTCATCGACCGAGCGACGACTGTGACGTCACGTTGATGTTTTCGTCACATGATCCACTACAAGAACTGTAATATAATCGCTGATATGTAGTTTTAATTCACTGCGACATTTCACTACGACTAGAACTGGAATGACAAAAAATGGGCTGTCAGCAATTATATAGCCGATTTTTTATGCCTCATGTGGCCTAAACACCAACTACGCGTCACAGTCATCGTTCAGTTGATGAAACCGAAACCGCAACAGCGTCAAAAAGAAATTCAATTATAAATTATATAGCGGTTGTGCAAGAATACCACAATGTCTGAAAGACGAAATCATTTGAAAGGCGAAAATTTGGTGTCCATAGTCCTTTAAACGCGCACGTATGAATCGCTTAGCGGTCCATAATGCTGTGCACAGACAACACGACTTGAGTTCACTATAGCATAACTCGCAGCACTCAGCGCGAAGTACAACCGAAAGTTGCTATGATCCTTAATATGGCAGCCTTAACATAGAAGCTCTCAAGGCGTGGTGTCTAATGGTTCTCGGATTCCTCGCGAAACATTCTTTTTGCCTATTCCTCCAGACGAGTGAAGTATACCAGCCCTGGCATTTGTCAGATGGAGCTTCGTAGTATTGCGTATGAAGGTGACGCGGTAGTAACGCATCGTCGAGACACCTCTATTGCTTTCCGGCGTTTAAAAACGGGCACGTGCTGACATTTACGTTCATAGCAGACTGCTCGCCAAAGGGAAGAGGTGCGTTGGTTACGCGAGGGAAAGAAAATTGTCATTTGTGACAGCCAAAGTAGCGTGTGCGTCCTATATGCGTGCGCATTCGTTTATTGCGGTGTTCTTTTGGAATGCCTGTTCAAGCTCTGACCTCGACATACTGTAGCAATAAGGCAAGAATAACGGCGAAACGCTTTTACTAGAAAAGGAAAGTTTATATGCTGCGAGCTTATGCGATACTGAAACATGCACGTAATGTGCTAGGTCGTCACGTCCAACCTAACCAACAGTGTCCCTTCGTGCGCAACATCTCCGTGCGCTTTGGAAATTTGCACGGAGGAGCTTGCGCGGGCCTTGTGAGAGCGCTGCCGGCATGGGCGCGCAGTTCAGCGCGTGGCATTCAGCGCAGTACTGTGGCGGCCCTTGGCGGCGGCCGTGGTGGTCACTGCAGGTTCGTCGGCGTCGCTGCCCAACCCGGAGCCTGGCACATGCCTGCCCAGCAAGCAGCTGGTCGAGTTCCCCAAACCGACCGACCCGAGCATCATCCTGTGGCCACCCTGCACGCGAATACCGCGGTGCGGCGGCTGTTGCCCCAGCACCATACTCAAGTGCGCGCCCATCAAGAGCAGCAATGTCACCTTCAAGGTAATCGCATGAGATCTGTTGGTAAGCCCGTGACACAGCAGTAATGCGGTAACGGGCCTGTAATCGACAAAATACTGTGTTCTACTCTCAAAGAGGCTATTATTTGTTTGTCTGTCTGTCTGCTTGTTTGTTTGTTTGTTTGTTTGTTTGTTTGTTTGTTTGTTTGTTTGTTTGTTTGTTATGTTATGTGCCCACTAACAGCCATGGTACATTTACAGTGGTGCACTCAGTGGAGTGAAAGAGAAAAGATCAATGAAAAGAATAAAAATAGTAAAAAGGGCACTAAAATGGTGAACATGATGAGAATGACAACGAATGATGTAAATAGTTAACAGTCAACAGGTGATTGAGTCCCATGGAACACAGCCGGTTTCGCCTGAAAGATTTCAAATCCTAATGAAATATAAAGCAATGGGGCTTACTTTCAACGGTGACAGTTTGCTTGGTGGCCCTGACGGCATCGAGTTCCCACTAATTTCGCAGGGCTAAACGGCGGAAAACAAAGTAGTAGTAATAAACTTTATTGGCCAAATGAGCAGGCGAGAGAAACGTGAAATAGCTTCTGTTGACCAATAGGCGGACAACATCAAAGCCGTCGGTCTGGCGTAAGCATTCTCCGCAAGACATTCCTGTCATGCGAAAGAGGCTGTGCCCGCTTGCTCTTGAGCTGTGCGGCGAAGCCGGCCTCTGCAGGTACTCGCGAAGAAATCGCCGCTGCGCGCCTTCTTTTGCAGCGGCCAGTATGGACTTCAGCTCCTGGAAAACGGAGTTCAATATTCTTAATAGGTCTCTCCTTGTCATCTACGACACTATTCCCCCCAAGACCCATTTTGTAGGCTCGAAAGCCTATATGCGGGCTGCGAAAGAAATAAGCGCGCTTTGGCAAAGCTAACATGTTCAGTTGGTGTATGTGTATTCGGTCACGTGGTGGGCGCTCGGTGCGAGTGTTGAAGGCTGCCTCAACGCGCGTCCGCGGCACACTAAACGCCGGCTTTGTTGTCCTCATTACACAAAAGTGACAGGTAAGCCCGCTGGCATGCGACAGCTGCAACCAAGGTCACGTACAGCTGTCGCGAAGCAAGGGCTATAACGAAGAAATCGCGGGGCCCCTTCTACTTCGTTATAACTACAGGGGTTGGTTTTTTTCGGTTTAAACAAAGATTACGGGATGACCAGACATCCGATGCGACAATTCTACGAAAGCAGTTGGGTTTCTTCGCCCCGCCGCGGTGGCTCAGTGGTTAGGGCGCTCGGCTACTGATCCCGAGTTCCCGGGTTCGAACCCGACCGCGGTGGCTGCGTTTTTATGGAGGCAAAACGCTAAGGCGCCCGTGTGCTGTGCGATGTCAGTGCAGGTTAAAGACCCCCAGGTGCTCGAAATTATTCTGGAGCCTTCCACTACGGCACCTCTTTCTTCCTTTCTTCTTTCACTCCCTCCTTTATCCCTTCCCTTACGGCGCGGTTCAGGTGTTCAATGACATGTGAGGCAGATACTGCGCCTTTTCCTTTCTCCAAAAATCAATTATTATTATTATTATTATTATTATTATTATTATTATTATTATTATTATTATTATTATTATTATTATTATTATTATTATTATTATTATAAGTTGGATTTACCCTCGACGATTACTTTGATGCTTTTAGTGCAATGAATGCTTTTACTCTAGGCCTAGGCCTCGTGTATACACGGCAGAATTTTTTTGGAGGGTGAATTAACGTGGGCGCAGGTGCGTCGAGAACGTCGATGGGTGGATGGGCAGCCCCCTAACCAGGTAGGTGGGGTGGGGAGTTGCTGTTTCCGGGGGGGGGGGGGGGGGGTGGAGGCTTGACTCTCCGAGGATACAGCCGGATAGACACCACCATTTTCGCACTTTGGCACTAGCACCGGTTCCCCGGTAAAAAAGAAAAAGAAACATTAAGGCGAACACAGTTTCCGAAATGCGATTTTAACCGAAAGAGGTCGGTAAAACTGGCATGCACACTGCACCTAGCTGGCTATCGAGTAGGAGTTTTAAAGTCAGTCAAAGGACCCAATTAACAAAGTGCTGAAAGCACGATGTTGTAAACTAGGAAGCGCAAATACCGGACGAGGGACAGAGTAAGGGACACAAAAACCGGTGTTCTTTACTCTGTTTCTCGTCCGGTATTTTGCGCTTCCTAGTTTACAACATGGATCACCAACTAGCCCGGCAGCTTGCTCTTCTGAACTGAAAGCACGAGAGTGTTCGGACGGGGTACGTTTGGATTAAGTAACGCAGTTACGTGTTTCAAGGCATTGCTATGCTACCTTACACGCGTCTCTAGACTGGGAGAGGCTACATAGTCGAAAAACATCGTCTGCTAGCTTAGCACTCTACACTGCCATCACCCGCTTAGGGCAGTTGCTAGGTTAAGCAGGTTACTCCACTGCATGTATACGGATACTCGAAATCGTGCACAAGAGTCCCGAAGAAAAAAAAAAGGCATAGTCTTGTCACCGCGATGATTAATTTAGCGGCAGTTCCATCACTGTCATCAGCACGTCGAACACTTGACGCTCCACCCTCTTGACAATCAAGCGCAACAACCCAGAGATGGCGAGGCAATCGGCCTTTTAGAAATCACCTTACCCTTACGTTTATGCCTAATAGTTGCTGCATTTGCCAATTCCGTTACTTTCTTTACTGGTGTATTTCTTTACGCGAGCACAGCTGCAAGTTCTTTACCAGCGATTAAGTACAACTGCGTTTTAATTGCTGGCAAATAGAACGCCCAGGCTGGCAAAAAAACAAGAATCGAGGTAAAATCTACGTGACTTTGGAGCGCACAGGAATGCCCCGTTATATCAGCAAAAAAAGAAAACGGTAATTATTCCTTAGAAAATAATAATCCCAGAAAATACCGAAAACTGTGTTCTGAAATAAACAGCGAAAAAATTCAGGCGAATTTTCGAAAAATGAAAATCGAGAAGTCCTCTTTACGGGGATTCAACTGTATATATTGGGGAAGGTTGCAAGCATGGGCATAATGCGAAATGCCTTTTTTTACTGGAGATTTATTTACTTATTTTGACGCCTTATTATTCCATACCGTAGTCCAGTGCAAACGTGATTGATTGATTGATTGATTGATTGATTGATTGATTGATTGATTGATTGATTGATTGATTGATTGAT
Organism: Amblyomma americanum; assembly: GCF_052857255.1. Taxonomy (NCBI): domain Eukaryota; kingdom Metazoa; phylum Arthropoda; class Arachnida; order Ixodida; family Ixodidae; genus Amblyomma; species Amblyomma americanum. The sequence goes on along the minus strand of NC_135500.1, from coordinate 173,058,470 downwards.
TGATTGATTGATATCGATCGGTCGATTGATTGGTTGGTTGGTACATTCATGTTGGGGGACCTGCAGGCAAAACTACATGAAACGTGTGATAAGCCGGAAATGCAGCGGCCGTTGTGCCTTGGGGCTCGTTGCCTCGTCTCTGGTAACTTATCGCCGCTGGTTTCTGCCGCCGCTTGTGCCTTGAGCGGCAACTCACCTGTGCCAACAATGCCCACTAAAATCAAAATCTATTGCAAAAAGCTACGAACAATAAAGCAACAGATTGCGTTGCACTTAAACTGTCTCATGACTCAGCAGATCTTCCAAAAATATCTAATTTGCCTCTATAGCACTGCAATTACAAACGTTGTAATTGTACGGAGCGTATGCATCGCACTTTACCCAAACGCTTTCCCGCAGGTGATCAAGGCCCAGTACCCGGAGCCGGGCGCCAGCAAGTTTAACTTCGTCGGCCACGAGGTGGTGACGCTGGAGAAGCACGACAAGTGCAGCTGCGAGTGCAAGGAGCGGCCGAGCGACTGCAACGCGCTGCAGGAGTACCACGAGTGCCGCTGCGTGTGCCGCAACAACCACGAGATGGCGTCGTGCAACGGGGCCGCCATGGTGTGGGACCACCGGGACTGCCGCTGCAAGTGCCGGGACTACGCCGAGTGCTCCACGGGCTTCTACTTCAACACACGCTCCTGCAGGTGAATC